>NC_057801.1:163021276-163139208 GCF_018294505.1 Triticum aestivum | reverse complement strand
TTCGTTCCTGTGTCTGTCCCTTCGGGGAAATGTCACGCTTTGAGTACCGGAGTCCTGTTAGCCCGCTACAGCCCGGTTTACCGGAGTCCTGCTAGCCCAGTGCTACAGCCCGGACCCACTTGCTGATGACCGACACGTTCGAAGCTGGGTCATGGATGCCTGTCCCTGTAAGTCTGTGCCACTTTGGGTTTACGACTAGTCATGTCAGCCCGGGCTCTTTATCATATGGATGCTAGCGACACTATCATATACGTGAGCCAAAAGGCGCAAACGGTCCCGGGAAAAGGTAAGACGACACCCGTGGGGATACCGTGCGTGAGGCCGCAAAGTGATATGAGGTGTTACCAGCTAGATCGATGTGACATCGAGTCGGGGTTCTGACAGCGTTGGCATCAGAGCCGGACTGCCTGTAGGTTCTCCAAGCCAAACTGGTCGATGTTGATTCTAGAAATTCTTTAGCTATATGTAGGGGAATTGTTTGTGGGTGGGAACGTAAGGCTCTTTTTACTCCTTATATCTTATGACATTCTGATCTGAGCCAGTCCATTCTTCCACCGGGGGTTAAGGAATTAGGATCTGTTCTCTCTATCAGGATCACGAGTTACTAATCAGTAGTACCTTATAAGTTTGATGGATACAAGCCTAGTTCAGTTCTATTACCACATTATGTTGCCAGAATGGTTTCAGAACTTTGAGATGATGATGTTGAGTGTGTACGAAATCCTTTGTCAAATGTCTCAAAATCCTTTTTGAGCATTTACAGCTGTTATGCTGCCGAAATTTTGCTAGAAATTCTAATGCCCTTGCATTATGATTGTGCTTTCAGATGGCCACTCACGACCTAAATCAAGTGGTTCGCCTGACTCGATGCCTAGATGTACCCGGCCATACTGCCAAGTTGGTCAGGGTAATGACTGAGGCTGGATATCGCTGGTATCCCGAGTACACGGTCGAAGAGCAATTTTGGGACTTCAATCAAAGCCAGTATCTCTGCACTGTCAGGATATTTCCATCTTATCCTGGATCTACCGAGCCTCTTCACAGTTCCTATGGACTCGGGGTTACTATTGAGATGGCTGTGCAGGACGCCGCCTACTCTATGATGACCATTATGCGAGTCAGATCTGGTTTATTTCGGGACTCTGATTTCCGGTATATGCCAGGATCACTTCCGGGAGCACAAGGATATCTCCAGGCTATCTATGCTGACTCCACTCAGGAGGATTCACGGACTCGCACCACTGCTGAGATGCTCGAGGATAAGGACCGTGAAAATCGGGCCTTGAGGTTAGAGCTCTTCAATACCCGTGCTGACCACTGGGCCACTTTGACTCGGTTCGCACCGGCAGTGCAAGCTGGATTCTCAGATATGCGCGATCTCTATCCTGTGAGATCTGCTCTGCCAGACGTGATGGTTTGGCGTGATGTAGGAGGCATCACCCCACCTCGCGGTCCCCGCAGGCCACCGTTTGTTGGTCCAAGGCCTCATCCTAGCCCCTATGGTCCACAAGCTCCGCGAGATCGTCTGTTTCCGGATGAACATGTTGAGCTTCCAGGCTATGGAGGTGACTTCTACGAGGACTACTACGGATCGGTCTGAGTTAGTGATAGTATCCCTAGTTCGCACTAGCTGTGTCGTCTATCATTCCGCGTGACTCGTGGGATATGACCTAGTTTGTACTCCTTCCGGAGATGTAGAAAAATAATGTATAGGAGCTTGGAATGCCTCCGATGAGATGTAATCCTTTTCTCACCGTAATAGTACTTTGTTTGGTCTTGTACTAAACCTTGTATGGTATGTATGACGATGGAATAAAGAAGCAGTTTCTGTATCTACCATGTCATACGGATGATCATCTTGCATTCCGAGTTATTCCTTACCTTATGTATCCTATGTCGGAATTTTATCATTCTGACTAAATCATTGTCTTGTTTACCTAGGATGGTCAACACGCGCGCCAACCCTGCTTCCCAAGAGCAGGCCGAAGGCAGTGAAGCCAGGAATGAAAATCTGCCTCATCCTCCTTCACTAGCCGAGGTGATGATGGAAGCTGAGAGAAACAAGCGGGAGACAAACCGTTTGTTGGAGCGTATTGAACAGAATACAGCACACCATCAGAGGGCTAACGTGGTGTCACTCAGTGATTTTATCAAATTACATCCACCCACGTTCCACCACTCCGTCGAGCCTCTCGACGCTGATGACTGGCTTCGCAGTATCTCTCATAAACTGCGTTCCGCGCTGGTAGCGGAGGCTGACAAGGTCACCTTTGCTGCATATCATCTTGAAGGCCCCGCCAGTCTATGGTGGGAGAATTATGGAGCTATGCGCCCAGCGGGCCATGTCACAACTTGGGCTGAATTCAGCGAGGCTTTCCGTGAACATCACATTCCGGAGGGTCTCATGGACCGTAAACGTGAAGAATTTTGCAGTTTCACCCAAGGCCGACTTTCTGTGGATGTCTATAGCAGGGAGTTTGGTAATCTCGCCCGATATGCAACTGAGGAAGTGTCTACTGACGCCAAGAAGCAAGCAAGGTTCCGCAAGGGCCTTAGTCCTGAGCTTCGCCGCGACCTCCGTCTGCATGAGTGCACATCTTTTTCGAAACTTGTCAACAAAGCCATCAGTGCTGAAACTGGTCAGACTGACTATGACGCAACACGCAAGCATGGACGTGACACGGGTTCCTCATCCGGTGCTGGTCCTCAGAAGCGCCGCGTGTGGGTACCCAACACCGCCCTGCCACCCAGGTTCACACCGAGGCCATCTTTCCAGGCGCCTCGCCCTGTTCAACAGTCTGCACCAACCAAGCCCTATGGGGGTCCATCCAATAATGCTCCTCCACGTACCAGTTCCGTGACTTGTTTCAAGTGTGGGGAATCTGGTCACTATATGCGTGAGTGTCCCCAGACCAACCCCAATCAATCTGCTAAAGCTGTTGGCCGTGGCAAGCCGACAGGGAAAGTGTTTCATGCTAAACCGGTCACCGCTTCACGTGGCCATGTCAACTGTATCTCTGCCGAAGAAGCTCAAGAGGATCCCAACGTCGTTCTCGGTACGCTTCTTGTTAATTGCCACCCGACATCTGTTCTTTTCGATACAGGAGCCTCTCATTCTTTTATATCCGAAAATTATGCTCGTTTGCATAACGTTGCATTCTGTGACTTGCCATCCACTATGGAAATCTCTACCCCTGGGTCTAGATGGCAGACCTCTAGGGTAAGTTATGGAAATGAAATCCAAGTCGACAGACTTGTTTTCCTCGCGTCCTTGATAGCCCTTAAATCTTCAGATATTAATATCATTTTGGGTATGGACTGGATGTCAGCTCATCAAGCCAAAATTGATTGCTTCTCTAGGACTGTTCAACTCACCCATCCTTCGGGGAAGATAGTCAATGTCTTGACCCGAATAGCCAAGCGACAAATATATTCTCTTAACGCCAGCCCTTTGCCAGACCTTGAGGACGTTCCGATAGTCCGTGACTTCCCGGATGTCTTTCCAGAGGAATTGCCAGGTGTTCCACCTGACAGGGATGTTGAGTTCGTAATAGACCTCATCCCCGGAACCGTTCCGATTGCTAGAAGACCCTATAAGATGGCACCACTAGAATTAGCCGAGCTTAAGAAACAACTCGATGAGTCCTTGAAAAAGGGTTTCATCCGACCTAGTTCATCTCCGTGGGCCTGCCCCGTCCTATTCGTCAAGAAGAAGGATGGTACGGACCGGATGGTTGTAGATTACCGACCTGTCAATTTGGTCACAATCAAGAACAAATACCCTCTTCCTAGGATCAACGACCTGGATGATCAGCTCGCTGGATCCTTAGTCTTCTCCAAGATGGATTTGAGGTTGGGCTACCATCAAATCAAAATCAGGAATGGGGACATTCCTAAAACGGCCTTTGTTACTCGTTATGGCCAATACGAGTACACCGTCATGTCCTTCGGTTTAACCAACGCTCCAGCCACCTTTTCTCGGTTAATGAACTCAATCTTCATGGAGTATTTGGATAAATTCGTCGTAGTTTATCTTGATGATATACTCATCTACTCCAAGAACAAGGAAGAACATGCCGAACATCTAAGGCTAGTGTTGCAGAAACTTCGAGAGCATCGCCTTTATGCCAAATTTTTCAAAATGTGAATTCTGGTTGTCAGAAGTGACCTATCTGGGTCATGTAATATCGGGTAAAGGTATTGCTGTTAACCCTGAGCGAGTTCAAGCCATCCTTGATTGGACTCCACCCGAATCGGTCAAGCAAGTTCGGAGTTTTCTAGGCTTAGCGAGCTATTGTCGTCGCTTTGTCGAGAACTTCTCCAAAGTTGCTAAACCTCTAACCGAACTCCTCAAGAAAGATAAGAAGTTCGAATGGACTCCACAATGTGAGCACAGCTTTCAGGAACTGAAAAGACGCCTGACCTCTGCTCCCGTGCTAGTACCGCCAGACTTCTCCAAGGACTTTGTTATCTACTGCGACGCCTCGCGACAAGGACTAGGTTGCATTCTCATGCAAGATCGACACGTAATTGCTTACGCTTCACGGCAATTGCACCCACATGAGGAGAATTATCCTACTCATGATCTAGAGCTTGCAGCCGTAGTCTATGCACTTAAGACCTGGCGACATTACCTCCTCGGTAACCGTTGCGAAATATTCACTGATCACCAAAGTCTGAAGTACATTTTCACCCAACCGGATTTGAATCTCAGGCAGAGACGTTGGGTTGAATTGATCACAGACTTCGACTTAGGAATAACCTACACCCTAGGGAAAGCCAACGTCATGGCTGATGCGCTAAGTCGTAAATCTTATTGTAACAACCTGATGTTACAACAAAGTCAACCGCTGCTCCATGAGGAATTTCGGAAGCTTAACCTTCACATTATACCTCAAGGTTTTCTTTCCACCTTGGTGGCAAAACCTACCCTTACGGATCAAATTATCAAAGCACAGAAGGTAGATCCGGGAATCTCCCGCATCAAGAGGAACATTCAGAAAGGAATTGCGAATTGTTTCTCCATTGATGATCAAGGGGTAGTATACTTCGGGGATCGACTAGTGGTTCCCAAAGTGCGCAACCTAAGGCGTTTAATCCTTAAGGAAGCTCATGAATCTCCTCTCACCATTCATCCCGGTAGTACTAAGATGTATCAGGACCTACGCCAGAGGTTCTGGTGGACTAGGATGAAGAGAGAAATCGCTCAGTATATTGCTAATTGCGACGTTTGTCGTCGTGTAAAAGCAGAGCATCAACGGCCTGCTGGCACCCTTCAACCCTTAGCTATTCCTGAATGGAAATGGGATAAAATTAGTATGGATTTTATTACCGGTTTTCCCAGGACCAAGAGAGGGAATAATGCTATTTTCGTCGTGGTCGATCGTCTTTCCAAAGTAGCTCATTTCTTACCTGTTCGAGAGAGTATAACCGCTAGTCAGCTGGCAGACTTATACATCTCCCGAATAGTGTCCCTCCATGGTGTTCCTTTGGAAATCAATTCGGATCGAGGAAGTCTTTTCACCTCTCGATTTTGGGAAAGTTTCCAAAATGCTATGGGAACCCGTCTCTCCTTTAGCACCGCTTTCCACCCTCAGTCAAGTGGTCAAGTGGAACGCGTCAACCAAATTCTAGAAGACATGCTTCGAGCCTCTGTTATCTCTTTCGGAATGGACAGGGAGAAGTGCCTTCCATTTGCCGAATTCGCTTACAACAACAGCTATCAATCTAGCTTGGGTAAAGCCCCTTTTGAAGTTCTCTATGGACGACGATGTCGAACACCCCTTAACTGGTCAGAGACCGGGGAAAGACAATTCTTTGGCCCGGACATGATTCAGGAAGCAGAAGATCAAGTTCGTATCGTTCGTGAAAAGTTGAAAACAGCCCAATCTCGTCAAAAGAGTCAATATGACCGAAAACATAGGGCTATGACTTTCGAGGTTGACGAGAAGGCTTATCTTCGGGTCAACCCTCTGAAGGGAACCCATCATTTCGGTATCAAAGGCAAATTGGCTCCTCGTTACATTGGACCTTTTCGCATTCTTGCCAAACGAGGAGAAGTTGCCTACCAGTTGGAACTACCTCCGCATCTCTCCAGAGTTCACGATGTCTTCCACGTTTCTCAACTCAGGCATTGCTTCTCGGATCCTATCCGTGAAGTGGACCACGAAACGCTTGATCTCCAAGATGATCTTACATATCGAGAGTACCCCATTCGTATCCTCGATCAAGCCGAACGTACCACGCGACGTCATAATATCAAGTTTCTCAAGGTTCAATGGTCGCATCATTCTGAGGATGAAGCAACTTGGGAAAGGGAGGATCGTCTTCGACTCGAGTATCCCGCCTTCTTCCCGGAGGAACCCAAATCTCGGGACGAGATTCTTTTGAGTGGGGGTGAGTTGTCACACCCTAGCTAGTCATGCATTAGAGTGTTGCATCATGTTTACTCATTCATCAGAAACTTGAAATGGGGATGACAGAACCCCCAGTCCCCTCTAAAACCAACTAGGGTTACTAAAATAATTTTTCAATGAACCTGAAATGCCCTTCTAAAATGCCCATCATTTTTGTCTTGGTTCAGAACCTCTGCCAAAAATGGTGCACATTTTCCTAGGCCATCCTAGGGTTTTTGAATTAAATCATAGATATTTGAATTTGGGCATTTAAAATAATATAAAATATTTAAATGCTCAAATATCTCCAAACTAAAATGTTTCATGTTGGAAACAATCCAACTATGGGCCAGAAATAGTTTGGTGATTTTTGAAGTTGCCTAGGTATTTTATTTAATTCAACAAAGTTGCAGATATATTAAATAAAAACAGAAACAGAAAAGGAAATGACAGGAGGAGCTTACCTGGGCTCCTCCACTGTGCGGCCCAGCCAGCTGGCTGGCCCAGCCAGCCCAGCCCACCTCCCTCCTCTGTCGTCTTCGTCCAGACAGAGGGAGGGGAGTGTGGCCGGCGCGCGCGCGCGCCACCGCGCCACGCCACCTGCTCGCCTGCTTGCCTGGCCTCCCCTCCTCGCTCAATGCCCTGGACGACGCCACGCCTCTCCCCCTGCTCTCTCTCACTCTCCCCGGCTCTCTCCTTCCTCTCCCTCGCTCTCTCTCTCACACGGCCGAACACCACCGTCGCCACCGTTCGCCGTAGCAGTCGTCTCCGGCCACCCCTCGCTCCCCCGACTAGCTCAGAAGCTCCGCCACAACTCCCTCTTCCTCCCCACCGCTCCACAGCTCCCCGGAAGCCCTGCATCGCCGCCACGTCGCCGTTCCCCTCTTCGGACTCCGACCACCGTCGCCGTCAAATTCGCCGTCTCCAGCGCGTCCCCGAGCCCGCTTCGACGCCCACTGCAACCGCGGTGAGCCTCCGAGTCGTTTCCCCCTTCTCCCCTGGTCTCTCCCGACCTCTAGGCCCTAGCCCCACCTCGGCCGAGAGCTCCACGCCGCCGACGATGTCGCCGTCGTGGCCACGGTCGCCGTAGCGCCCAATCGAGCACACCATCGTGCTCCCCACCTCACCAGGAGCACGCAGCACGCACCAACGCCTCCCCAAACCCCCTGCAACACTGATCCCGACCGCACCCGAACTCCGGCCGCCGCAGCCGAGCTCGCCGCCGTCAACTCCGGCCACCCCGAGCCCAACCACCACCACCAATAGCCGCGGCTCAACCTCAGCAACACGTAGATGCCTTCCGCCGTCCATTTGGTTGCCGGAATGGCAAAAAGCACTCTCGCCGCCGTCTCGGACCTCGCCGGCGTCATGTCGCCGGTGGGGTTTGACTTGTCCGACCTGGGGTTTGACCCCCCAGGGTCACTGACGCGTGGGCCCTGTCGGCCAGATGGTTAGGTTAGCGCTAACTACTGTTAGTCAACCCCCCTGACACTGACAGTGGGCCCCAGCGCCACTAATCCCTAATTAGGATTAATTTAATCCTATTTAACCCCCCTGTCACTGACATGTGGGCCCCACACGTCAGGTTTGACCTCAGCCAGCCACAGTTGACCACTGACGTCATGCTGACGTCAGGCTGACGCAGTAATTGATTTCTGGATTTAATTTAAATCAGGAAATTCCAGAATATTATTTAAACTTCAAAAATTCATAACTTTTATTCTGTAACTCCAAATTGGACAAATTATATATGAAAAATGATCAGAAAAATCCAATCTATCCATCTGTACTATTTTCATGCATGATCAAACAAGTTAAATTGATGTTTTAAGCAGAAGAAGAAAAAGCACTTTAAAAGGCCATGTTTGAGTTTGAAATTTGAATCTTTGATTCAAATTTGTTCAAACCCCTCTGGTTTTAGTTGCATTAGCCCAACACACTCATATTGCCATGTTTCATGCATGCATCATATTGTTGCACATTGTTTGGTGATGCCTGTGTATCGTTGTCCTTTGCGACAGGATCTGTCCCCGAGGAGTACCGTGATTACCCTAACGAAGAACCGTATCAGTGCATCGAACCATCAGGCAAGCAACCAACCATTTGATCATATCGATACAATCCCATGTTCTTGCTCCTGCTCTCTTTTACTGCATTAAGACAACGCGATTCAAACTGCTGTGTGCTACGGTAGTTGAACCCATTTCCTCTGCATGACCTGTCATTGCCACAGTAACTAGATGAAACCCACTAGCATGTGTAGGAGTTGATTGAGCCATATGTATGTGTTGTTCCTACCTTGCTATGCCTGCTATGCTTAGAGTCGTGTCAGGTCTGGTTCATCTGGGTGATGGGCTAGAGTGAAATGATTATGTCGGTAATGAGAGTGGTGTGGTGAACACGATTTGGTAAAGGTATCGATGAGAGGCCATGTAGGAGTACATGGTGGGTTGTTTCATTGAAGCCGACCTTAAGCACTGAGATCTGTATGTGTGATTTAAGAATCAGCTACTACCATGCATTGGGCCCGAAACCAATGGACCCTCTCGACTTCTTATTCACCCTAGTTCTCCGTCCAGGAGTTGCAAGTAGTTTCTGGTATTTGTAGCCTACTGGAGGCCGTGGACAGCGCTGACCGTAGGGGTGGGCTGTGATGCGGTAGGTACGTGGCACGGTGTACCGAATACCCGTTAGGTATCCCGGGAACCCTGTTCACATCGTTCGGGGCCGTATGGGAAACCTCGGCCGGACTCCCTGCGGATGGAACCTGAATAGGCGATAAACCTGGACTGGAGGCTTAGGTGATTAGGTAGGTCGTGGCCGACACCCACGTTGGGCTTCCGCTTGAAGGTTGCCGAGTACATGTCGTGTAAACGACGGTAAGTGGTGAGAGCGTGTATGAAGAAGTACACCCCTGCAGGGTTAACATGATCTATTCGAATAGCCGCGTCCGCGGTAAAGGACTACTTGGTTGCCTATACAGTTCATAGACAAGTAAATGGAAACTACTAAAAGCCTCAAGATAAGTGTGAGTGCCGAGGATGGCTCTTCCGTAGGAAGACGGAGGTGGATCCTCGGTAGTGTATTGAAGTGGTGAGTAGTGGACTCGTGTGCGCAAAACATTTCAAGTTGGAGTATCGTAGGATAGTCTAGCCAAGAGTCAAAGCTAGCTTGCTGCAATAACTCCACCAGCCTTCTTGATACTATGCATGTATGTAGGATCTGATGTAAGTCTTGCTGAGTACCTTTGTACTCATGTTGCTATAATCTACATTTTTACAGAAGACGCTGCAACCCCTTCTGATGGGTTCTATGTAGACGTTGACATCAACGAGTAGGCTAAAGACCCAGGTGGTGACCCTGAGCTTGTGATGGACCACGTAGTATAGCTAGGCTCTCCAAGCCTCTTTTATTTTACTAGTTGTCTGTACTCAGACAATGTACTTCTGCTGCTGGCTTGTATGATTGTATGACTTGTATGTTGGGTCGTGAGACCCGTATCTTTGTGTATGTTATGTATGGCTCACTGAGCCTTAAATAAAGTACTTGTGTCATAGAGTCATGTTGTGATGCTTCGTTGTATTTGCACATATCGAGCATATTGTGTGTATGATTGAAATGCTTGGTATGTGTGGGATCTGACTATCTAGTTGTTTATCTTTAGTAGCCTCTCTTACCGGGAAATGTCTCCTAGTGTTACCGCTGAGCCATGGTAGCTTGCTACTGCTCTGGAACACTTAGGCTGGCCGACATGTGTCCTTCTTCGTTCCTGTGTCTGTCCCTTCGGGGAAATGTCACGCTTTGAGTACCGGAGTCCTGTTAGCCCGCTACAGCCCGGTTTACCGGAGTCCTGCTAGCCCAGTGCTACAGCCCGGACCCACTTGCTGATGACCGACACGTTCGAAGCTGGGTCATGGATGCCTGTCCCTGTAAGTCTGTGCCACTTTGGGTTTACAACTAGTCATGTCAGCCCGGGCTCCTTATCATATGGATGCTAGCGACACTATCATATACGTGAGCCAAAAGGCGCAAACGGTCCCGGGAAAAGGTAAGGCAACACCCGTGGGGATACCGTGCGTAAGGCCGCAAAGTGATATGAGGTGTTACAAGCTAGATCGATGTGACATCGAGTCGGGGTCCTGACACTTAGGTACGTGGCCGGGGATACCGGGCACCCGTTAGGTGTCACGGACCCCTGTACACATCGTTCGGGGCCGTATGGGAAACCTCGGCCGGACTCCCTGCGGATGGAACCTGGATAGGCGATAAACCTGGATTGGAGACTTAGGTGATTAGGTAGGTCGTGGCCGACACCCACGTTGGGCTTCCGCTTGAAGGTTGCCGAGTACATGTCGTGTAAACGATGGTAAGTGGTGAGAGCGTGTATGAAGAAGTACACCCCTGCAGGGTTAACATAATCTATTCGAATAGCCGCGTCCGCGGTAAAGGACTACTTGGTTGCCTATACAGTTCATAGACAAGTAAATGGAAACTACTAAAAGCCTCAAGATAAGTGTGAGTGCCGAGGATGGCTCTTCCGTAGGAAGACGGAGGTGGATCCTCGGTAGTGTATTGAAGTGGTGAGTAGTGGACTCGTGTGCGCAAAACCATTTCAAGTTGGAGTATCGTAGGATAGCCTAGCCAAGAGTCAAAGCTGGCTTGCTGCAATAACTCCACCAACCCTTCTTGATACTATGCATGTATGTAGGATCTGATGTAAGTCTTGATGAGTACCTTTGTACTCATGTTGCTATAATCTACATTTTTACAGAAGACGCTGCAACCCCTTCTGATGGGTTCTATGTAGACGTTGACATCACGAGTAGGCTAAAGACCCAGGTGGTGACCCTGAGCTTGTGAAGGACCACGTAGTATAGCTAGGCTTTCCAAGCCTCTTTTATTTTACTAGTTGTCTGTACTCAGACAAGTTACTTCCGCTGCTGGTTTGTATGACTGTATGACTTGTATGTTGGGTCGTGAGACCCGTACCTTGGTGTATGTTATGTATGGCTCCCTGAGCCTTAAATAAAGTACTTGTGTCGTAGAGTCATGTTGTGATGCTTCGTTGTATTGCACATATCGAGCATATTGTGTGTATGATTGAAATGCTTGGTATGTGTGGGATCTGACTATCTAGTTGTTTATCTTTAGTAGCCTCTCTTACCGGGAAATGTCTCCTAGTGTTACCGCTGAGCCATGGTAGCTTGCTACTGCTCTGGAACACTTAGGCTGGCCGGCATGTGTCCTTCTTCGTTCCTGTGTCTGTCCCTTCGGGGAAGTGTCACGCTTTGAGTACCGGAGTCCTGTTAGCCCGCTACAGCCCGGTTTACCGGAGTCCTGCTAGCCCAGTGCTACAGCCCGGACCCACTTGCTGATGACCGACACGTTCGAAGCTGGGTCATGGATGCCTGTCCCTGTAAGTCTGTGCCACTTTGGGTTTACGACTAGTCATGTCAGCCCGGGCTCTTTATCATATGGATGCTAGCGACACTATCATATACGTGAGCCAAAAGGCGCAAACGGTCCCGGGAAAAGGTAAGACGACACCCGTGGGGATACCGTGCGTGAGGCCGCAAAGTGATATGAGGTGTTACCAGCTAGATCGATGTGACATCGAGTCGGGGTTCTGACACCAACCCACAAAACTGCAAACTTTACAGCGGCATGCACGCACCTACACGAGTAGTAACAGGCGCTGGATGTAACCTGTGCCACGGTCTGTCCTGCAAGAGACGCATCACGCATGTACCGCACATCTTGTGACCTCCAAAAAGTGAAATATACGTTGGGGTTGGGCACACTGCCCCTCCAGTCCTGGGGTATATGGTGTGGTGATTAGATTCTTGATCTGAAAATCTGGGAGGATCCGGCGGTGACATGGGCCTGCTGCCCGCCCGAAGGAGCAAGAACAGCAATAAATGGCCACGGCGGCCGCGTGAACGGAGCGTACCCCATGGTTTTGTTCGACAGCAAACCCCTGTGCACGCATCGGAGGACAGAGTACGTGCCCGTCTCTTTCCCAGCTGATCGAACCGGCGGACTCCACCAGCCGTGCACGCCTGAAACTATCATCTGCAGGACGTGGTGAGCTCTTTTAGTCAGACTAGACTGATCCGCGGTCGCAGGAAGAACCATGTCGACACGCGTGCAGGCTCGGCTGTGTACGTCGACGGGTACATGATTAGGAATCGAAACGGAACCTGTTCGAAATTATTCTTTTACATGTTCCGAACCCCAAATCGAATACCGTGTACACGGAGAAAGCAGCCGACCATTCAATCGCGTCAATCGAATGTCCGCGTAAGTTCGAACGAACAGTACAAAAAGGTGGACGGAAATTCACGCAAACTGGACGAAATTTTTGCAAGTTCAGTATATTTACGCTAGCAAAGGGCCCGTGTGTTCTAACGGGAGATCTTTTTTATAAACTCTAATGGCCATGACAACATTTTGCAGCATCATCGAGATATACTATCACTCTCAATTTCGTGAAATCATGAACAATTTTGGAATTCATGAACATTTTTTTAAACTCGTGCACATATTTAAAATCGTGAACATTTTTAAATTCCTGAACACCTTTACAAATGTTTGAATATTTTATAAAATCGAGAACATTTTTTGAATTCATTATCATTTTATACTATTTGCAAACATTTTTCTAAAATTGTCAACATTTTTTTAAAACAATTTTCTTGAATCGGCGAACATTTCTAGAATTGACGGACGTTTTTCTGGAAATTGGTGTGTTTTTTTAAAGTTCACGATTTTTTTTGATTTAACAAACAATTTTCTGATTTAATGAACATTTTTTGAAATGCAAGATCATTTTTTGAACCAGCAAACATTTTACCAATGAATAAACTATTTTGTAAGTCACGATCAGTTTTTCAATTTTAGGATATTTTTCCATTCATAAATATTTGTGAATTGGAGAAATTTTGTTCACCTTCATTAACATTTTTTAATACACAAACTTTTATAAACTCATGATTGTTTTTGTTTTTCCGAACATTTTTTCAAAATTTCAAACATTTCTTGAATAAGCAAACCTTTTTTTGTTAAATCATGGACATTTTTAATCCACAAATATTTTATGATTTACTAAACATTTTATTTCAAAATTCTCAGTTTTTAAATTTTTGGTACTTTTTTGAAGTCTCAAAATATTTAAAGTAGAAAAAATAAAATAAAATAATAAAAAACGTAATTTAAGAAAGAGGCCGTCCGGACATGGGTCGGCCCAACATGGGTGCGACATCTTCTCCCAGCGCGCAGAGTGCAGTATAGGACGTCTCTACGGCATGGGCCGGCCCGGGATTCCCCTGTGTGAAATGTGTTTTTTATCATTTATAGGTAGCATAGGTGGGTAATATTTTGCAACTTTGGGGGCATACTGCGAGAAGCAATAACCCTTTTATTACTAACAAAAAGGTTCCATCATTGATAAGCTCCCCGGGAAGAAGGATGAGTACGAGCCCACGCACTGGCCCCAGTAACTCCTCTTTATCGGAAACGATAAAAAGGACAACTACGAAGATAAGTTCATTCCATCACTCGATGTTATATTCACGCATGAGAAACTTGCACGTAGGGAAACCTTGTTGCCTCCGCCATTTGTGCTCCCACCTTTTGGTTCGAGTCCACTCGACAAGGCTGGTTGTAGTAACATTTGAAGGGTTAACGAGAGGCTAGCCTCCCCCTGTGCTCCTAACCCATTTTGTTCAAGTTTATTAAATGAGGTTTAGTAGTAGCTGTAGAGAAGGACGTCAAAGTATCTTGTTGGAGAACTTTGTTTACTTGAACGTACTGAAGGTCCGTCCTTCAGCATGTTTGATGCATGCACAAAATCCGGCAAGTACTTTTTTTCCATTGATACGTACATAAACAAATACAGATCATATGGAGTACAAACATGGGTGAAAGGTTACATAGTTTTAATTAAAATTTGGCAAGTGCCCACATCTTTTGATTTGAAAAAAGATAAGTGCCCCGTAATGCCTTTCTTGTCCCTCTCCTCCTAGGAGTTGCATTGAGAAGGAAAGAGGGCAAAAGGAGTGCCTGGGCCGAAGCCCAGCCCGACCCCGTCAGGACCAGCGGGACGCAACCTGACAAGATCGGGAGGGCGCCACCCCGCAAGGAAGAAGAGGCCGGGGATGGGGAGAGCGGCTAGGCGATGCCTTGGTCACCCCCGCCAGGACCAGAGGGACGCGGCCCGACGGGAACATCGGCAGGGAAGACGAAGCTGGAGTCCACGAGGAAGCCTGCCGAGGTCCAACTGGAGGAGGCAGAGGCATCCACACCGAGCACCCCTCAGTAAATCGCTCTACCGGGGGAGGAGGCCAGGTGTAGATGATGGTGCTGCCGGTGCCTAGCTGATGGTGATGGTGTGGCCGACACTCAGCTAGAGCCTGGGTCATCGACTTCATGCTTGACGGTTGGGGGCTCGCTGTCGTCCTCCTCCCCACCGGTGTCCTCCTCGTCGCTATCGCTCGAGGAGGAGCTTTCACCATCGCTCGAGCTTTCCGCGCAGCACCCTAAGCGAGCACCTGAACGCCCAAAGACCTTGATGGAGAGCAGATCAGTCTCCACCAACTTGAAGCGGAGAACACGCCCCTCCGCAAGGCTGTGGGCACGAGCAAAATTCTTCCAGCCTCACCGGAGAAGCATGACATGAGGAGCAGGATACTCAACGTCAACCCATATGGAGCCTTTGCAACAACCACTCATGTGCAGCCTCAACCCCATCGGCTGATCAACCTCCATTACCCTGGCGAAGGGATGAGGAAGCCATAGGTGGCTGCGCGGGGGCTCGCGCAGCCTGACAATGAACTCCACCATCATGTCTCCTACGTGGCCTACCATCAGAGTCGGAGCGGCTGGGGGAGGCGCGGTCGATGCACCACCATGCCCTCCTCTGCCCCAGGCACCCCGTCGGCCTCGTCCATGTCCTGTGGCTCCACCTTGTGCACTGGACTCTGCCCCAGCAGTTGCAATGGTGGCAGTTGCACGGTGCTGAGAAGAAGTCCTCGTCGCTACCATCGGAGCCTAAGCTCGACCCCTTCCCCTTTTCATGGTGGAAGCAAAGACCAGAAGGAAGAAGGAGGAGGAGCGTGGATGAGCATTGTCGTCCCCCTCGTGGTCCCTTTTATAGCGGAGCGAGGCAGAAGGCCAGCTCTCCACTACTCTGGGGCGACCGCCCTACTCCCCAAATCCGGCATATCTGCACCCCTGGCATTGCCCAGATTCGCCGGCCACCCCTTTACACCAATCCAGGGCACTGTGTCTTCTACCAAGGCACACGTTCCCGCGCACTGTGCGTCCGCCACTAACCCTGCGCAATGCATGCGGCGTGCGTGGCAGAAACGGCAGGTATAGTGGTTGAAGTGAAATGGCAGTTACCCCCTGTTCACGCGTGGACACCCTAATTAACCCTCGTGAACATGGGCGTCCTCTAGCCTACTACATGGGTAAACGCATGTCATTCGGATGCTACAAGTCTCGTGGGAGACTCGGAAGTTAACTCAATTCTAGGCTAATGAAGAAGCAAAGAAGATCTCAAAGACAGAAGCACCCACCATGGCAAGGTCAGTATGTGCGCATGTGCGTTGATTAGGGCCTGCCCCAACGATGCCCGACGGCGTGTATGGCCCTTGCCCAGGGGCTCCTCTCGGTGCAGCAAACATTTATGTTTACTTCCCTGGCTCACGCACAGGTCTAAAATCGTTCATCCATCAAGTATCTATGCATGTCACGAGATAAGCCAGAGAAACCGCTCTTCGTGATATCAAGGAGAGCATTAAGATGATCAAGATGACAGGAGATCACCCCAGGAAAGCCTCCCTTGCCGGGCAGGAGGGCCCGGTCAGGTCGAGGCCGCACCCGAGAGACGAGACCAGATTACCCCGTCAGGGCTTCCGGGGCTATCGAACTAAGAGCCCGCCAAGATTTTTGCCGGCAATCCACCTCATCGCACGCAAGTCATTAATCGATGTGGTATCAAGCTCTCAGGTGGCAAGGTGGTTCTTGTCTGGCACATGGCGACAGGATGGAGAAGAGTTTAGCTTTATTGACACCCGTCCAGATGGCGTGCCATGCTAATAAGGAGAAGATAGATAAGCAGCGCGGCAGGCTTGCTGGGCTTCAACCTCAGCATGACACCTAACAGTGCATTTATGCACTTTGTCATAACTGCCAGAGTTAGGTATGCACTAAAATGACTGTTTTGCCATTATGGTGGCCCCTTAACCTATAAAAGGAGGCCCAAGGCAACCTAGCAAAGGGTTCAATTTTTTGATCCACCAACACTTGTACAAGCATAGCTACTCTCCCCGAGGCACCATTGCCGGGGTAGAGCACTTTGCTTCTTCGTGTTCCTCCAGTGTAATCCACCACATCAGTAGTAGGGTTTTACGCCACAAAGCGGCCCAAACCTAGGTAAAAGAGAGTTGTCCATTGCTGCGCTGCCCTGCTGCTTCTACTCTTTGTGCAATGTGATCGTCCCCTTCACTACAAGAAAAAGACACATCCGTGACATTTTGGGCTGAACAAATTTTTTCTAACATGCTTATGACACTTCTATGACGATAATTGTGACAGAACCCGGTATCATCATAGATGTGGTGGGCTCCTACTTCTATGACAAGATATCATGACAAAAATGGGCTTTTCGTCCTAGGTGGGCCGAGGACGCACCTGCATGACATTCTTTGGGTTGTCCATAACGGAAAAAATCGTGGTAGAAGCGAGGGCGAGGGAAATTTCGGGGAGTTCCCTGTTATGGTGGGTGGTCGGGGCCGAGCGATGCACAGAGGGATTGCACGTTTCTCTCGTACACGTACGCGCGTGTGTGCAAGAGGCGTTGGGCTCTAACTGAACCCAAGCGAGGCGTTCGCTTATTGAATCCGAGAGATTGCACTAGCTACGTTACTGAACCCGAGCGATCGGTCGATTCCTGGCTGTTAATTAAACCTGATCGAGGGATTCTTCGCTACTACTGCTAACTGAAGACGATCAAACTTGCTGCCTCTTGATGAACAGTGAACGTGGCTGGGGTTGGTAGAACGAGTCGAGACATACGTGGTTAGGGTTGGATGAATAGTTACCGGGTGGGAGTTAGATGAACAGGACCCCATGGTAGTAGTAGTAGGCCGTTGCCGCTGGATGAACATGACACCGAGAGGAGGGCCGCCACAGCCGAGCTGGTTGGGGGTGGATGAGTAGGACCCCATGGAGGGCTGGTTGAACAGTAGCCGGTGGAGGGCTGGATGAACAGTAGCCCGTGGATGAACAATAGCTGGTGGATGCAGGAGGAAGACGCGGTGTATGAACAGTGCAGGTGGAGGCTAAAGCAAGTTAATGGTGGGTGAAAAGTAGCCAGTGGAGTCCTGTTCTGTGGTACGCCACACCCCTCTGATGAATAGGAACACCGTTTTGACCATAGAGCTCCAACACAAGTATGTTTCCTCCGTTTTGTGGTACTCCACACCCCTTCGGATGAACAACACCCCTAATTCGACCGTAGCCAGTCAAATAGAAGGATGTTTCCTCCGTACAGCGGTACGCCAGACCCCGTTTCAGCTGTTTCGTCCAAGCCAGTTGGCTCCCGTTGAACAAGACGCATTCCGACCTAGTCTGTTGCCTCCCGATGAACATGACGCTATTTCTCCGTTCCGACCCAGCAAGTTGGCTGCCCGATGAACAGGATGCCGTTGCTGCCGTCCGTTGCCTCCATATACATGAGCCCTGGTTGTACGTATGCGTGAGTAGGCTTTCGAGATCCTGCCCGTATGTACGTATGTGGTCGTATTTTTTGGCATGTGGTTGTACGTACATGTACACAGTTTATAAGGGACTGCCTGACCTGCTACGTCGGGGACTCTACTACTACACGTGCCGCTACTTGCTCGGCCACGGTTCATCGTTGCAGAGAGACCGATCGACCAGTATGTACGTATACGTTCGCGACAACGCTACGTACTCTTTGACCAGGTGGGTCCCGGCTGTCAGGGAGGATAAGGAGGCACTTCCTTGCATCCGAAGTTATTGATGGCGGGTTCGAGGTGTCAGGGGGATGATTCCTTTTTCCGCACCTAATATGGAGGCACTTCCTTGCGTGCGAAGATGTAGCTGGTGGGTCCATCTATCAGCCTCACCGCGTACACTACTCTTCCGATGGCTATCATTCGTTGACCACGTTGACCACGCCATGCGGACAGCACCTACGCGGTGGATGACAGTGAGACCTAGGAAGGGAACAACACTGAGCCAGGGAAGACGAGGCAGGTGGATGCCCATGCAGAGGGGAGTACGAGGGTTCACTGGTTCGGCTGTGGGGTAAGGTTGCCGTCGCTGAAGAATAACAGGGGGTGTGGGTGAGTAGAGGGAAGGCTTGGCCAGTAGTAGTATGGTCTGGCGGTGAGGCTTGCACGGTAGCACAGCCGGCCACGGGAGGCTGGAGCAGGCGGTACGATAGGCGCAGGTTTGGGTGGCTAGAGTAAGAAGAGCAGAGGTTTAAGACGCAGCTTGGCCATTGGATTAACATCCAACGGTCAGTGCAGCTAGAATCTTTTATTGACTAAGTTGACAAAGCCATGTGTACACATTAACTTAGTAGGCCCACAAGTCAGCCTCCAAATCTGGTGGGTCCTAGCTAGCAGGGGGAATCAAATATTTTCCACGTAATAAGGTGGCACTTCCTTGCGTGCGAAGATCTTTTCTGTTTTTTTTAATTTCTTATTTTTTGTGTTACAATAAAAAGGTAACAATTTAGCATCTTTTGTACAATCTATATTTTCACGAAACTGATCATAATAAAGTTGGTGGGTCCCAGCTGTCAGGGAGTGGAAACTTTTTATTTCTGCATAATAAAGGAAGCACTTCCTTGCGTGGGAAGATGTAGCTGGTGGGTTAAACCTATCAAGGTGTCGGTGTACTAGAGTAGGGGTACCCTAGTACCCCGAACTTGTGCACGGACAGTTGCAGCACCCCGCGGGAAGGCTTGCCGGGTGACCGCCAAGACCCTCCGTGGCTCCCTCGAAGACCATTCAAGAACAAAGTACTCAAACCAAGGCCCCGGCAAGAGGAGCTTGCTGGGAAGGCCAACCCAGGCCCCGGCAAGAGGAGCTTGCCGGGAAGAGACAAGACCCCGGAAAGAGGAGCTTGCCGGGAAGGCCACTCAAGGCATACCAAGGAAGTTTGCCGCGACGCGCCCTGCGTCCCGGCAAGGCCCGGTGAGCGACAAGCTCCCAAACACGACAAGACGACGACCGCGGCAAGGAGCTTGCCGCGGGAAACCCCCACTACGTGCCCGCGCTGCAGCACACCTGCTAACGTGTCGCTCTAGGATTCCCCCAAGCACACGTGGCAGGAGGCTGTGCAGCTAGGGGTGCGCGGTGGCAAGCGGAGATGAAGAGAAGGCCATCGTGGCAAACGGTGGCGCTCCTAACGGTCACTTTTTGCACTGTTTAGGCAACTCAGACAGGCATTTAATGCCCTTGTCCCCTGCCGTCAGAGTTAGGTAGGGTGCACTGTATCCATAGTAGCGGTAGCTGCACCTACCGCATCCTTTTCCATTTTTACCCTTCTTGTCTATGTTGGCACCTGTCGGTGACCCCTTGGAAGTATAAAAGGAGGCCCAGGCGCAACGTAGAAGGGGTTCAGCTGGTTCAGCCGGCTCGGCTCATTCGGAAGCACCAGAAACACTCTCACGCTCAGTCTGGCAGCGTCCATCCCTCCTGAGCAAGAATTCAATACACACAAACAAGCAGCAGTAGGGTTTTATGCATCCGTGCGGCCCGAAGCTGGGTAAAAAATGACTCGCGTGTACCGCCTCGATCCGCTCTTTGTGCGGCCTCCGCCCTCACCGAACCGAAAGGGGCCCTGTCCCCATAGGTGTTGGTGGAATCAGCATCCCCGACATCTCTGGCGCGCCAGGTAGGGGGGGTGGGATCCCTTGGCCGCACTGGATTATCCTCCGACGGCGGACAAGACCGACGAATGGAGGGCCACTATCCAGAGCCTCATCGGCTTCGCCAACGGCGACACTGCGCGGCAACCAAGCGCCTCGCTGCCGCGGCAGGACAGCCGGACGCGAGCCGATGGCAACAAGACCGGGGGAGGTGTGACTTCCATGCACTCTCCACTACGAAGGCCAAAGTCGCCGACTCGCCGGGTCCACCCCGACAGCGGCTCCACCGCGTCGTCGGACCCACGAGCTCGTCGCGACCAGCGCCAAGTTCTCCATGAACGACAACAAGAAGACGCTCGAACCCGCATCGAGCGCCGAAGAGAATCGTGATGTCAATCCGACAAGCGCGCTGGGCCCTCTGTTGACATGCATGCGCCAGGGGAACCAGGCGATCTGCCGTACGCGGTAGGATTTCCTGCGTTCACTCGCGAGCTGCGGCAAGTCCAGTGGCCCAGCACAAAGAATTTCAAACCAGACGTACCAGAGAAGTACAACGGCAAGACGCATCCGTCGGAGTTTCTCAGCACCTACACCCTCGCGGTGCAGGCTGCCGGGGGACGGGACGACAAGATCCTTGCCAACTACTTCCCGCTGGTACTCAAGCCCAATGTCAGATCCTGGCTCATGCACTTTCCGGACAACTCCATATCCTCCTGGGCTGATCTGTGCCATCAGTTTGTTGGCGCCTTTACAGGCGGCCACAAGCCACATGGCCAAGGAAGCGATCTTCATCTGCTCGCCCAGAAGGAAGGAGAGCCACTGCGCAAGTACATTCAGAGATTCAGCCGTGTACAGCACAACATCCCAGACATCCACCCCGCCGCGATCATCAGCGCGTTCCATCAGAACGTGCGAAACCGAAGGATGAGGGAGGAGATGGCGATGTGTAAGATCAGAGACGTCAGCGAGCTTTACGCCCTGGCCGACAAGTGTGCACGCGCTGAAGAGGGGAGGAGGCTCCCCGAAGAGGATACGGGAGCAGGAGGATCTGACAGTGAGGATGCCGCCCCGGCAAAGAAAGGCCGGCGGCGGAACAACAGAAGAAGGAAGGGCAAGGAAGTGCTAGCTGTCGAGCAGTCCGACAACGGAGGTGGCGCCAAGGAAGCTAAGGGTGGTGGCTCCGGCAAGGAGGCCCAGCCTGTGGCGGCCGCCGACAAGCAGGACGGCTCCGGCAAGTAGTATTGTAAGATTCACCGCACCAAGGGTCACGATCTCCAGAACTGCAAGAAAGTCGAACAGCTCGCTGAGCTGCAGAAAGCTGAATACGAGCGACGCGACAAGGAGAAGGCCCAGGAAGGAGCTGGTGGATCCGGCAAGAAACTTCCCGGCCGGGGAGGACGCCGCGGCAAGATCAAGCAGCGGCAAGGAGATAGGCCTCCCCGTGGCCGCGACAAGGATGAAGACGACGATGATGACGAAGACGTGGATGATGATGAGGCCGATGAGCAGGAATTTCAGAAAGCCACAGAGGTCCTGTGCGTTGACGGTGGTGCTTCACTGTATACTTCGCACCGCCAACTCAAGCAGTGGATGCGGGAAGTGAATGCAGCAGAGCCATCCATAGAGTCACGCAAGCCTCTGAAATGGTCCAGCACGCCTATCATCTTCGACATTGAGGATCACCCTGATCACGTAACTGCGGTCGGGTGCTTGCCGATGTTGGTTTCACCAACTATCCGCAACCTCAAGGTCACGAAGATGCTAGTTGACGGCGGGGCCGGCTTGAATCTGATCTCCTCCGCGGTCCTTCAGAAACTCCAGATCCCTGACAGCGAGCTCGAGGAGACCGGCACATTCCAAGGAATCAGCCCGGGAAGAAGCAAGCCGAAGGGAAAGATCACGCTGCCGGTCACATTTGGCAGCGAGATGAACTTCAAAACTGAGAGGGTCACATTTGACGTTGCCGATTTTCCATTACCCTACAATGGGTTCCTTGGCCGTCCAGCACTCGCCAAGTTTATGGCAGCCTCTCACTATGCATACAACATGCTCAAAATGCCAGGTCCGATAAGTGTCATCTCTGTCCCCGGCGACAAGAAGGATGCCCTTATCTGTGCCGACAAAATCTACCGGGAGGCAGCAGCCGCAACTGATCACAACATACTTGCCGCTGAAGCTCCCGGGGGGAAGAAGAAGAGAAAGTCCGGCAAGAGCTCTGGTGCCCACTCCGGCAAGCGCACCTCTTCGGAGTGCTGCGCTACCGTCGAGGACGCACCATCGAGCTCCACCGGCAAGTGCAAGAAGACGATGGCAGCTCCACCCGAGACCAAGAAGGTGCCCGCCAAGAAGGACGGCACTGGTGGTACCTTCACCACCAGTGCCACGCTTGACCCCAAATTGGAAAGCGTGCTCGTTGCTTTCCTGCGGGCGAATGTTGACGTGTTTGCATGGCAATCGTCTGATATCCCCGGTGTTCCCAGGAAAGTAATCGAGCACCACCTTGCCGTCTGTCCTCATGCGCGGCCCGTCAAGCAGAGAGTCAGGAAGCAAGCAGTGGAGCGCCAAGAGTTCATTGCGGAAGAGATCAGGAAATTGGAAGCAGCAGGCTTTGTCAGAGGAGTGCTCCATCCCACGTGGTTGGCCAATCCTGTAGTCGTGCGCAAGGCGAACGGGAAATGGAGGCTTTGTATAGACTTCACTGATGTCAATAAAGCTTGTCCCAAAGATCCATTTCCCTTGTCGCGCATTGACCAGATTGTTGACTCCACAGCTGGATGCGATTTGCTTTCATTTCTTGATGCATACTTAGGATACCATCAGATCTTCATGGCAGAAGAAGATGAGGAAAAAACCGCATTTATCACCCCTTGCGGCACATACTGTTTTATACGGATGCCCTTTGGGTTGAAGAATGCTGGTTCAACATTTGCAAGGGTAGTCCATGTCGCTTTTGAGACACAGATACACAGAAATGTGGAAGCCTACATGGATGATATAGTGGTCAAGAGCAAGGACAAGGCTACCCTGATCCAAGATTTAGAAGAAACTTTTGCAAATCTGCGCAAGATCAACCTCAAGCTCAACCCCGAGAAGTGCGTGTTTGGAGTTCCTTCCGGCAAGCTTCTCGGGTTCTTTGTGTCTCAGCGGGGAATTGAAGCCATCCCCGACAAGATCAAGGCCATCGAGCAGATTGAAGCACCGAAGCGCGTCAAGGATGTGCGAAGGCTTGCCGGTTGTGTGGCTGCTCTCAGCAGGTTTATCTCTAAGTCTGCTAAGCGCGCCCTGCTGTTTTTCAAAATATTGAAAAAGGCAGGTCCAATGAAATGGACTCCGGAAGCGGAGGCCGCGCTGCAGGACTTGAAGAGGTACCTGTCCTCCACTCCAATACTTGTCGCACCTAAGCCACAAGAGAAGTTGCTGCTATATCTGGCAGCAACCAATCAAGTGGTTAGTGCTGCGTTAGTAGCGGAGAGGAATGCGGACGATGAGCCAGCAACCGCGGCAAGTGAATCCAGCGACAAGCAGGGGGCTTCTCCGACAAGCTCTGGTCCCGACAAAGTTGAATCTGCGCAGACGTGCAAGGAGGTGCAAAAGAAGATGGTGCAGCGCCCAGTTTACTTTGTCAGCTCCCTTCTCCAGGGGGCTAGGTTGGGGTACTCTGGTGTGCAAAAATTGCTTTTCGGCCTCCTCATGGCCTCGAGAGAGCTGCGCCATTACTTCCAGGCACATGAGATAACAGTTGTCACTCGCTTTCCACTGAAGAGGATACTGCAGAATCCAGAAGCAACAGGCAGGATTGTCGAGTGGGCATAGGAACTGTCAAGCTTTGGCCTCAAGTTTGAGAGCACCGCAACGATCCAAAGCAGGGCATTGGCAGAGTTCATAGCAGAGTGGACGCCAACTCCAGATGGAGAAATTCCAGAGACGAGCATCCCCGTCAAGGAGACAAGCAAATAGTAGCTGATGTACTTTGATGGTGCCTTCTCGCTACAAGGCGCCGGTGCTGGCGTGCTGCTTATCGCACCCACCGGAGAGCACCTCAAGTACGTAGTCCAGATGCACTTTCCCAAGGAGCAAGCAACGAACAATACTGCAGAGTATGAGGGTTTGCTTGCCAGCCTCAGGATCGCAGCCGACCTTGGGATCAAGAAACTCATTGCCAAGTGAACAAGAACTACCAGAGTCCATTGATGGAAGCTTATGTTGATGAAGTGAGAAAGCTAGAAGAACACTTTGACGGCCTGCAAATGGAACATGTTCCACGAGCTTAGAATGACATTGCTGACGACCTGTCAAAGTGCGCAGCACTAAAGCTACCTGTGGAACCAGGGATCTTTGTGCTCAAGCTGACTCAACCATCCGTGACACTATCAACTAGACAGAATAAGAAGAGGAAGTTGGTTTCTGGTGACTACTTTCCGGCAGAGCTTCCCGAAGCCGCCGCCAAGAAGGTCCCCAAGATCGACGCCAAGAGTGCTGAGGAGCAGTCTGCTCCGGCGAACCTCTTGGTTTGTTCCGTTGAAGCAAACGCTCCCGACAAGTTTTGCTCCGGCAAGCTTGCCGGGGAATATCACGCTTCGGCCGAACCGCAGGTTCTTGCCGTAGAAGCAGATGTTCCCGCAGCAACAGATACGCCTTTAGTCCTTGTTGTCGAGCCACAAGCTCCAGCATGGGCACAGCAGATTGTCCATTTCCTTCAGATAGGAGAGCTTCCCGAAGAGCAAGAAGAAGCTGAAAGAGTAGCCCGGCAGTCAAGTATGTACAAGTTTGTCGACAACACACTGTACAGAATAAGACTCAACGGTGTGAAATTGAAGTGCATTCGTCGGGAAGATGGACAACAGCTGTTGGCAGAGATACATGGAGGCATATGTGGTCACCACATTGGCGCAAGAGCGCTTGTTGGCAAAGCATTCCGACAAGGCTTCTTCTGGCCGACAGCCCTCCAGGATGCAACTGCACAAGTAACCAAGTGTGAAGCGTGCCAGTTCCATTCCAAGCAGATACACTAGCCAGCTCAAGCTCTCCAGACGATCCCTTTATCCTGGCCATTTTCGGTCTGGGGGCTCGACATCCTCGGCCCCTTCCCCCGAGCTGTCGGGGGCTTTGAGCTCTTGTATGTTGCAATCGACAAGTTCACAAAGTGGCCGGAAGTGGAACCAGTGAGGAAGGTGACAACACAGTCAGCAGTCAAGTTCTTCAGGTCGATTGTTTGCCGTTTCGGGGTTCCTAACAGGATCATCACCGACAATGGCATGCAATTTACGAGCCGCACCTTCATGCAGTATGTCCAAGATCTTGGCGCCAAGGTCTGCTTCGCTTCTGTTGCTCACCCGAGAAGCAACGGTCAAGCGGAGAGGGCAAATGCTGAAGTGCTGCGAGGCCTCAAGACCAGAACTTTCGACAGGCTGCACAAGTGCGGAAGAAACTAGATCGAGGAGCTGCCGGTGGTTCTTTGGTCGATCAGGACGACGCCAAATCGAGCCACTAGCCAGACACCCTTTGCTCTAGTCTATGGAGCAGAGGCAGTTCTCCCCACGGAACTCGTTTACGGGTCACCTCGAGTGCTCGCTTATGATGAGCTCGAGCAAGAGCAGCTGCGGCAAGATGACGCGCTGCTCCTTGAGGAAGACCGTCTCCAGGCTGCTGTGCGAGTCGCTCGCTACCAGCAAGCTTTGCGTCGCTACCATAGCCGCAAAGTTAAAGCCAGGAGCTTCGAGGAAGGCGACCTTGTTCTTCGGCGCGTTCAGTCCGCCAAGAATTCCAACAAGTTGACGCCGAAGTGGGAAGGCCCTTATCGGGTGAAACGAGTCACTAGGCCCGGCGCTGTCCGCCTTGAGACCGAAGATGGCACTCTGGTGAGCAACTCCTGGAATATCGAACATCTTCGTAAGTTTTACCCGTAAGGCGCGGTTGCCGGAAGCTTTTCCGGCAACCACCTTTTGTACAAGTCTTGCCGCTGTTGCATGTAATCCTTTGTACAAAGCCGGGCGCAGACCCCGTGCACCAGTAAAGCTCATGTGCCCCGCACATCTTGTCAGTTTTTTATGCTATAATCCTTTTTCGCATATGTTATCTGACACTTTGTGCAGCACTAGACCCCGGTAAGCAATAATGAGCCCAAGGATCCATATCATTACTTTATTTCTATGTTTCTTTCTCAAAGGAAGGAAGGTTCCCTCGCCCACAAGGTTTACCGAGGGGGGGGGGGAAGGAGAAGCTAATGGTGTGGACCAGGCCGTTCAAGAAAGTTTCTCCTTGCCGGGAAGCAGACAACAAAAAAGCTAAGTTGCTAAAGCTTGAGCAATCAGTTTTTTTAAGTTTTTGAGTTATTTTCCTTGAACGACCGTGCTTTGTATGGAAAACCTGTGCGCGGAGGAACCAACTCGTAGCTAATTGCGCCTTTACTTTGTTTCGAGTCCGCTCAACAACTTAAGTGAGCTGCTAGCGCCTTTACTTTGCTTCGAGTCCGCTCAGCAACTTAAGTGAGCCGCTAGCGCCCTTACTTTGTTTCGAGTCCGCTCAACAACTTAAGTGAGCTGCAACTAGTTGCGACAAGGTTGCTTGTCGGTAGCGACCCCGCCAGCAGGCTGCTGAAGTTCCGCACTCGGCACTCGCGGCAAGGGTACCTGCGCCGGCAAGTTTCCCTAGAAAGCGTAGGGCAGAACCATACAAAGCCAAGAGTCGAGTAAAGGAAGTAACACAACAATTTTTTGCCTAAGATAGAGTTATATTACAAAAATAACTTGTCGCGCCTCTAATAAAGTGTTCCCATGGCATGACTGGCAGCGACAAGAAAAGAAGAAAACGGGCGGCCTAATCTACGCGACCGCCGTCAACCCTTTTGACCTCGTTCACCCTGTCCACAATGGGTGCGACGAGGGCCTTAAGTGCGTCAAGATCAGCGTCCGCCGGCAGCTTCTTGAGGACGTTGGTGAGGTTGGGGCCCGGATTGCGGAAGGCCACCTTCACCAGCACCTTCTCCAGAACTCCGGCACAAATCGAGCGTGACTCGTCGGCCAACTTCTTTGGGATCCGTTCCCAGAGTTGCTGGAGCGCCGCCGCCACGCCTTTGAAGAACAGAGTGAGCTTGACGCTGGGTTGGAGGTTCTCGTCGGAGGAGTACCCGAAGCCTTCCACCCCCAATTGCACCAGCTCCTCTTCGATAACTGCAGCAATGTTCACGAGGCCCTCCGTCCAGAGCTCCACAGTATCTCTGAGTAGATTCTGGGTTTCGGCGGCCCTCGCTAGCAGCGCCTCGTTGGCCTCGATGTCCTTCTTCAAGTCTGCCTCCCGTTTCCTGGCGCTGTCCAACGTCTCCGTCAAGGTGGCCAGCTTCAGCGTCAGATCGGCGTTGGAATCCTTGGCGGCGCTCAATTCCTTGCCCCTCTCGGCGAGTCGGCCCTGCAGCTCACCGTGGGCAAGGGCGTCCTTCTCGCGCTCTAGCTTGAGGGCGGCAATCTCTTCGCTACCAACCTTCAGATCAGTTTCTAGCTGCGCCACCTTTGCCTCCAATTCTTTCTTGGCGGCCTCGGCAGCCGCAGCCGTATCCTTTGCCTCTTGGAGCGTCCCGCCAAGTGCCCGTTCGCGCGCAGCAAGCTCCTCCTCGTGGCTGTCGAGGTTCACTTTCCGCTGAGTCAGCTCGCCTTCTCGCGCGTACAACTTCTCGCCGGTGAGCCGCTGCTGCTCTTCAGCTTCGGCCTTCTCGAGGAGGAAGGCCTTCCGCTCCTCAGCAAGCTGCTCCCGCTCCTCCGCCAAGGCCCGGAGAGTTTCTTGGCGAAGACCCCGGAGCTCCTCCGCACGCTTCTCTATGTCCACGCTCGCCCTCGCGGCAAGCGCTTCCCGGGACTCCAACTTGACTTGATGGGCGCGATAGAGCGCCAGCAGCCTCCGCAGCAGCCGCTCCTCCTCGGGCTCTTCACTGCTGCTTCCCGGCGCGTCGACGATCGACAACCTGGCGGAGGCAAGCACCTCCCCATCCAGAGCTTCTCCTTCCATCGGCGCCCTGGAGCTCGACGCCCAAGGGAGCTTGATGAAGATGCCCTCGCCAACTTTCAGATAGGCGCCGGGCTGGGGCTCCTCGGAGCCTGACGCTGTGGCAGCGGCGGAGGGATCGGCGGTCGGTGCAGCGCCTGGCGCTCCTGCGGCCTCAGGGCCGTCAGTGCGATCGCCAGATCCCCCGCCAGCTTCCTCGGCGGCAGCCTTGGCAGCCCCTTCACCGGCGGGCACGTCAGCGCCGGCTCCTTCTTCGATGGCCGCGGCATCATCAGTATTGCCGCGCGCGTCCTCCTCGCCGCCCGTCTCGGTCTCCATCGGATCCGTGGAGGGTGGGTCTGACGACCAGAGAAGAAGGAGAAATCAAACAAGTGTCCGAGAAGGGAAATCAGCAGAAGACTACAAGGAAAGTTTCGGGCAAGAAGGGCTACCTATGCTAGGATCTGCCGTCGTGACCTCCACCACCGGTGGATCGTTAGCGCTGTCCCTTGCCGGAGACTCCTCCCTTGCCGGAGGCTCCTCCCTTACCGGAGGACGCTCCCTTGCCGGGGAGTCCGCCCTGGGCGGCGTAGTCGAAGCAGACGACGAGTCGGAGGAGATTACCACGCCCTCCTGATGAAGCTGTTCTGCTCCTGCACAAACAAACCAGTGATCAGATGTCAACAAAGGAAAAGAGCAACCACGCGCACCCAGAAGCAGAAAGTAAACCATATGCTTACGCTGGGGGCTGCGCTGGGGGCTGCTCTGTGAAGTGATGACCGGATCCGGCAGGGTGGTCTCGGGCGCGCCTCCTGTCGTCGCAGTAGGCTCGTCCTCGATGACAACCACCTGAGCCTTGGCCCTCTTCGCCGCCCTCTGGGCCAGAGTCCTGAAAAGAAGAGCTCAGGGTGGATCAGATCCGATGCAAGACAAGATCAGCAAGTTGAAGAACTACAAGAACAAGCAAGGGAATCTTACTATTCTTCTTCTTCCACCTCGTCGGAGCTGAGCGCGGAGAGGTCGAAGTTCGGCCCACTTCCGGCGCGACGAGGTGGAGGGGTGGGATCCCTTAGCCGCTTGGCGGGGACTGCGGCGCCAGCCCGAGATGACCCCACCCCAGTTGCCACTGCGGCGGGAGGCGCACCCGCGGCAACCATACTTGCCGCGGCGGAGCGCGTCGCGCGGCGCTGCGGCTGTTGACCAGCTTGCCCCCCTGCTGCGTCCCCGACCCTGCGGAGGCGCCTTCTCGGCTGCACTGGGGGCTGCGTTCCGGGCCCTATTTCCGGCAAGCTCCCCGGAGATGGCGGGCCGCTCGCACCCTCGGCGAGCTCACTCAACTCGGTGCCGGGCGCGGCAAGCTCTTCTTCGTCTTCGGGCCACTCCCGCTCAGCAAGACTCATCGCCGATGCCGCGTCCGCTTCCTCCATCGTGAACCCAAATTCGCCAGCGGCTGCGGCTGCCGCCGCCTCTTCTGCCCTAGTGGCGATGCGCTCCATCTCTTGATCAGTGGTGTCGCGGGTGAGGAGCTTCTTCTCGTCAGCATTGACCGCCACCTCCACTAGGCTGTCGAAGAACTGCTGCACGACGTCGCCGGCGGGCTCTTGCCAAGTTGGAGCGATCCCGTGCGAATCACATAGCGGCATCATTGCGCAGATGCGGTCGCGCGAGGAGTTGTTACAAAGAGGCACGACGCCTGCCGGCAACCTGAACCACTCGGGATGCTGCGGGTCGTGCTTGAATATTTCCTTAAGTATCCCGTCCAATTCTATGACGGTGAAATTGAAGTTGAGTCCTGGGCGCAACCTCATGATGTCCGCCGGGCCTCCAAATTCCCAGGCGGGTCTCCCCTTCGCCTGCAGAGGGGCGATGCGGCGGCGGAGGAAATCTGCGCCGACAGCTCCTACAGTCAACCCATCAAGCCTGAGGCGCAAGATCCGGGTGGTGGCGATCGTCAACTTGTCATCGTCCACGGACAGGGCGCTCCAATCATTACCTCGCACTACTGGGGCTTGGCGCAGGGTGGTGAACGGCTGCGGGTTCTCCTCTACTACCCAGCACTAGTTTGCTCTCCACTCATCCCACTTGCTGCGGAGCTCCCCCTCCAGATAGGTCTCCTTCTTGCCGGCCCGCGAGATCCAGGCGATCCCCCCTGCGAGGGGTTCCCCTCTCTCGACATGGGGCATGAAGAAATGGTGGAAGAGAGCTATGTTGGGGTGGACTCCGACAAAGTTTTCGCATAGATGGGCGAAAACTGCCATGGTCAAGACGGCGTTGGGGGTAAAATCAAGGAGGTGGAACCCGTAGGTGTTCACGATGTCACAGAAGAAATCAGAGAATGGCGGGCAGAGCCCGCAGTAGAAGAACACGGCAAAGAAAGGGTACCCGCCAACTGGAGCTTCTTGCGAGGTGATGGCGGAGAGTACCTTTGTGCGCGGATGCACCCGTGTCTCCGTCGACTAGAAGAGATAGTACCACTCCCTCAGATCCTTTGCGGAGAGCTCGGGGAGGAAGGTGGCCCGCTCTTTCCGCAGCGCCTCAAGCCGCTGCGCTTCGGTCGACTTCACAGCTTTCGCGGCCTTCCCCTTTCCGTGCTTCGGAGCCATGGTGAAGGCGGTGGGGGAGATCGACGGCGCTGGTAGTGGTGGCAGCGACGGGAGAGGAGCGCTGCTCTCTTTCGACTTTGGAAACGAAGGAGGGCGGCGGAGGTTTCTGAGATTGCAATAGCGAATGACGAAGATGGAGGAAATGCCCCTGTTTCCCCTGCTTATAAAGAGGGACGGGGCGGACGTTTCGGCCTTCCAAATAAACAACCTCCCACGATCTCACCCACGACGCCGCGTTTGACGCGTGCCGTTCTGGGCGTGCGCGGTGGGAGCGGAGAGATAGGCGGCGTGGCCTAGGCCGCGCGTGCCCCTGCACTGTTTTGGGCCTGGCCCAACAGCGCTCGGCGCCGTGTATGGCCCAGGCCCGGGGGCTCCTGTCAGTGTACTAGAGTAGGGGTACCCTAGTACCCCGAACTTGTGCACGGACAGTTGCAGCACCCCGCGGCAAGGCTTGCCAGGTGACCGCCAAGACCCTCCGTGGCTCCCTCGAAGACCATTCAAGAACAAAGTACTCAAACCAAGGCCCCGGCAAGAGGAGCTTGCCGGGAAGAGACAAGACCCCGGCAAGAGGATCTTGCCGGGAAGGCCACTCAAGGCATACCAAGGAAGTTTGCCGCGATGCGCCCTGCGTCCCGGCAAGGCCCGGTGAGCGACAAGCTCCCAAACACGACAAGACGACGACCGCGGCAAGGAGCTTGCCGCGGGAAACCCCCACTACGTGCCCGCGCTCTAGCACACCTGCTAACGTGTCGCTCTAGGATTCCCCCAAGCACGCGTGGTAGGAGGCTGTGCAGCTAGGGGTGCGCGGTGGAAAGCGGAGATGAAGAGAAGGCCATCATGGCAAACGGTGGCGCTCCTAACGGTCACTTTTTGCACTGTTTAGGCAACTCAGACAGGCATTTAATGCCCTTGTCCCCTGCCGTCAGAGTTAGGTAGGGTGCACTGTATCCACAGTAGCGGTAGCTGCACCTACCGCATCCTTTTGCATTTTTACCCTTCTTGTCTACGTTGCCACCTGTCGGTGACCCCTTGGAAGTATAAAAGGAGGCCCAGGCGCAACGTAGAAGGGGTTCAGCTGGTTCAGCCGGCTCGGCTCATTCGGAAGCACCAGAAACACTCTCACGCTCAGTCTGGCAGCGTCCGTCGCTCCTGAGCAAGAATTCAATACACACAAACAAGCAGCAGTAGGGTTTTACGCATCCGTGCGGCCCGAAGCTGGGTAAAAAACCGCTCGCATGTACCGCCTCGATCCGCTCTTTGTGCGGCCTCCGCCCTCACCGAACCGAAAGGGGCCCTGTCCCCATAGGTGTTGGTGGAATCAGCATCCCCGACACAAGGGGAGAAATTATTTGTTTTCGCATAATACGGGGGCACTAGTTGCATGCGGCCATGGGCCATGTGGGTCCCTACTGGCAGCCACTCCACATACATGCCTCATCCGATGGCTGTCGTTTGTTGATAGAGTTGACCATGCCGCGTCGAGAGAACCAATGCAATGAACGATGGTGAGTCCTAGGAAGGAAACGACCTGGAGCCGGCAAAGACACAGTAGTGGATGCCCACGCGAAGGGGAGTATGAGGGTTCACTGGTTCGGCTATGGTGTGAGGCTGCCGTCGCCGGAGAAAAAGATGAGGTGTTGGTGAGTAGAGGATTGGCCTATACGGTGTTTGTGAGTAGGGTGGGCCGGTGAAGCCTGTGTGGCAGCACAGCCGGCCGCGGGAGGCAGTAGCAGGCGGTACCATCGTTGGTGGTTTGGGCGGCTAAAGCAAGAATATCCGAGATTGAAGAAGCACGCAGCCATTGGATGGACATCCAACGACCACTGCTGCTAGAATCGTGTCTTGACTATAAGTTGACTAAGCCTTCCGTACGCCTTAGTAGGCCCACAAGCCTTCCGTATGCGTCACTGACTATAATTCTAAAAAAATAGTAGGCCCACAAGTGAGCATCACATCTATGGCAGAGAACATATAGCCCATTTGCAATTTGCAATAATGTACAACCCATTTTTGAATTCTAATGGAATTTACTACAACCCATTTAAAGTCTATTAAAATTACAGCCTATTTTCTAGCCAGGACAATAATTAATAATTTCAACCAACCGCTCAAAACAAAATCAACCAAAAATCCCACATTTTGATGGGATCCAAAATATTTTTATCCCGAAATTTTGAGTCAGATTAAATATAATTTCAAAATGAATTTGTATTATGTAAAGAAGGAAATATTGCGCGCGCAATAGGTAATGAAATTAAAATTTTCGAATTCAAAAAAATATAATTTTGAAAGTAATTACCTGTTTGGTGCGTTTTTGTATATTTACAGTCCAATTTTTTATAATTACATCCTATTTATTATTTCTTAAAGCCCATTTTCTTGTTAGGCCTAATGCATCCCTCCTAGAAAAGATTTATAGCCCAGCAGGGCAGAAAATAACAAGTTGACCTGGGTTGGATATTTCGCAAAAAAAAGTATAGCTGGGCTAGCCATTTTCACCTTGAAAAAATAATATCTGGGCTGGATATTTGGTCGACATGAAATAATAGCCTGGGCTAGACGGGACATAGCTCGCCCAGTTGATACCCTTCTCCTCAAAAGCATCGCTCAAGAAAACTCCGCTTACACCTAAAAAAGTAAATACTGCTCGAGCTGCTGGGTCCTAGCTGTCGGCTGCTCCTTGTGCAATTCTCTCATTTATTGACTATATAGGTTGACAATGTTGTGGGACCATGATGTCAGGAAACCAAGAGGAAGCAAAAAAAATTATAGTTGTATATAATAAGGAGGAACTTGCATACGTACAACTATGGCCCTGGTAGGTCCCTACTGTCATCCTCTCCAAGTAAAGTCGTCTCCTGATTCCTCATGTTCGTTGACCATGTTGACAATGCTCGGCGCCACGGTGAGCGCAACAACTCGAAGGATGACGGAGAGGGCCTCGCGGGCCCGACGAATGGTCTGATACAGCGCCCGCTGCTCATTCAGGAAGCCAGGATCATCAGACACCTATGAGCATCTTCGAGAGACTGAGCCGACATGAAATGGTAAGGCCACGCTTGGGAGCTCTGGATTGTTTCACACCTATATTAAGATACAAGGGTAATTTACTTGTCACCAGAAACAATGCGTAAAATACAGGCGTAATGAAACCGACGGTCAGGGATATACCCCACGGTATGACTCGGCCGGAAATATGACCCGGCCGGACTTGGCGGTTTACTTGAGAGACGGTTTACACTTGGCGATTCACTGGCGACCCGCCCTGACCAGACGGTTTACAAGCAACCTGCCTGAACATTATGACTCACCGGTAACTCGTCTGGCGGGACAGACGGATGACAAGGCCCAAGGCCCAGAAGGTCGGTTTATATTAATGGTGGGCCAGTTTAAGAGGAAAGGCGTGAAGAATATTTACCTTACAAGGAGTTAAGACCCGGACTTGTATCCGGTTTGTATTAGAAGGTAGACTAGTCCTAATCCTAGTAGGACTCCACATGTAACCCGCCCCTTCAACTTATATAAGGAGGGGTAGGGCTCCCAAAGGAGGGACAAGCAAGAAGAAACAATCTCTAGGTCTAGGCACAAAGAGCCGGTTTACCGGCGACTCTCTCATGATCATAATGAGACCTAGCCACAAACATCATGTAGGGTTGTTCCGGATGATGTTTCCCGGGGCCCGAAGTTGTCTAAATCCTTGTCTTGTGTTGCATCTCTCGATTCCACTCAACCCCTCTCAAGCTACCACATAGATGCGCTGGCCTCACGACTAAGTCCTCACACTAGGACATCTGCCGTGACAAATCCACGACAATTGGCGCCCACCAGCGAGTTGAACTGATTTGACTCTGCTGTTTCTTCTGTTGGACATGAGGCCGTCCGAGTCATCATTGCTATAGCGCTGCAGCCACGTCCTCCGCTGGCTATTTCCAACTTGCCTCTGCTGAGGCCTCACCTCCAGTTGTTGTTGTCTCTGCGATGAGCCGTCCCCACAGCACCGCGGTAATGGGTTGACTAGTGCGTCAAGCCGTCACGGCCGCACCGGCCTGGCCTGGTCTCATGAGCCGCCCATTCGCTGGCTCGGATGTGCCGCCCACACGACCGCGCGCCTGTCGCCTAAATGAATCAGGTCCTTGAAAGGATCAATACAAATGTTCTTGGTTATCTACAGATGCCGTATAAGCGATCATTTGTCGCCTAAATAAATCGGGTGATATTTATCCTATATATTTATATTTTGTTAAGTACATGTTGATTTCCTTCAACAAACAACTACTTTGCCTTGCTGTATTTTAGATGCAGGAGAATTATTCATTACAAAGTGGTATTATACCGAGGAGATGGAGGCGTGCCAACATCATTCGACACAGGTGGTCGTCCTTACACAATGGACCCCCGCACCGGCTTACAATGCCTTGGCCGACTCGCCCGTCCGCACTGCCTTACAACGCCACGGACGACTCACTCATCTGTCCTCATGGTGGTTCACGCGTCCGCACCATTTTACAACGTGGAGGACAACTTGCTCGTCTGCGCCGGCTTACAACACTGCAGCCGACTCATGTGTCTGTGCTACCTCTGATGTTGCGGTTGTTTTACTATCCGCCCTGCGGTCCCGCCTATTCAACATGATGGGTTGGCTAACAGACACCGATAAGGATCATAAGGTCCAAATACATCAGGTGATATCTATCCAGACTATTTTAAATAGCACGTATCAGCTTTTTCCTTTTGAGAACAACTACTTTGGTTTATGATATTATTTATGCAGGACATTTGGTCACTGCAAGAGCGGTAGCGACTCGCCCGCGTCCATACTGCCTCTAATGTTGCAGTTGTTTTTTCCATCCGCCTCCGCCGTTCGGCGTATATCAACACAATGTGGATCACTTGCCCGATTCGCATGGTTTACCGTGCTGCTTCACCATGGTGGTCAACGGATCATCAACTCCGTGGCGGATAAATACTGGCCTAACATATCAGGTGAAATCCATCCAGTATATTTTTATTATATATTGCTTTCTTTAGAAGAACAATTACTCCGGCTTGCAAAGTTATCTAATGCAGGACCCTAAACCACCATATTGGTGCAAATTTAAAGGATGTCAGAAAATTTCCAGCTTAAAAAGAAGGATTCCGGTTTAAAATCCGGCTTAAGGGAAAGTTGTCTCCCACAAAGCTTTGAAGCTCTCAATATCCAGTTTAAGAATTTCCGGTTCAAAAGAATAATCTCTCGCAAGTTCGAGTTTTTAGGAAAAATTAAAGGGACCAAAGATAGTCTGTTGCAAAGGCACAACTCAAACATAGGCGCCCCTTGAGCACATCTCACAATATCACTTGGGGGCTTGGTCGTATTCGAACCATAGCTACACCACTTGATAGGCATAAGGCCACCAGGGAAATCACCAGGGAAATCACTTTGGGGCTTGGTCGTATTCGAACCATAGCTACACCTCTTGATAGGCATAAGTCCACCAGGGAAATCACCAGGGAAATCACTTTGGGGCTTGGTCGTATTCGAACCATAGCTACACCTCTTGATAGGCATAAGTCCACCAGGGAAATCACCAGGGAAATCACTTGGGGGCTTGGTCGTATTCGAACCATAACTACACCTCTTGATAGCCATAAGGCCACCAGGGAAATCACTTGGGGGCTTTGGTAGTATTCGAACCAAAGCTTAAACCCTCTTGATCGGTGCAATACCACAATTATGACTATTTAAATCCTTCTTGCCTTTTTCAGGTTTATAATGCTTTATGAGTATAATTTATCCCGTGTTTATTAACCCGGCCTGGCTTTCGACTATAAGTCGCTAGTATGATTATAAATCACTAGGATTTATTAACCCGGCTTGGCTTTGGTGATAAGTCGCCAGCATATGACAATTATCAAAAATTTGGAGGTCTTGGCTTCTAAAGATTGGGTTATCACCCTTACTGCATAGGTATCATAAACCGGCGGTACGACTCAATGTCTCAAATATGATATTGTTTATTCATGATTATGTTTAAACCGGCCCTGGCTATGGACTTTAAGTCGCCGGTCTATTTTGGATTGCACTATTCGAATCATGCACTTATCAATCATTGCATTATTGCCCTTATCGGATACAGTGATGTAAGCCTGGAGTATAAGCCAATTCTATAGGTATGTTTTCCTGATTATATTAATATACGAGGTTGGATAACCCGCCCTAATTTCTGACGTTAAGTCGCCAGTATGTTTAGGCTTGAATGGCCTTAATCCTAGTCTTTTTCATAATTGCATAAAGACTATATTATGGGTTGTTACCCACCCTGGCTTTGACGTTAAGTCGCCAGGGCATATGTTGTTTAAACTCTGTGCAGGGTTTGTAGAAGTATGACTTCTATAAATGATTAAAATTCAAGCTCATTATCAAAAATGATGCTTCAAAATGATTATCCATTCTGGATTTTCTCAAAGGCTATAAGCCGCCGGATTATAAAAATTCCGGCTTACAATGGAGGCGTATTAAATCGCCATCGGCTAAGAGCCGCCAGGTATTTAAACTCCAGATTTACTTGTCAAAAGATAAGGTATTCAAAGTCGCTTTGGCGCAATGGCTATTATTTTATCAAAGGATATGGTTTATTCTACAAATGAAAGGAATAGTCCTGAGTCGCTGTAGGCTTACGACCCGACACTTGGGGGCTACATTATTCAGATGGAAATTATATCAAATATGCAAGTCCCATGTCACTGCCAGCATGCACCATGGCACTTGGGGGCTAATGCAAAGTCATTTTTTGCTCAACTTATTAAAGACCCGACTCATCACATTGTAATGAGCCGGCCCTTGGGGGCTACCAATTGCTCCTATCAAAAATTCAAGGTACACAAGCTTTAATCCATTATATTGAAAGGTTCACTGCTTAGTTGGTAGAGTATAAAGCTCTTTAACCTCGTGGACGTGGGTTCAAGCCCCATGGTGGAGATTACATCATATGATGTTATTTTTAATGAAGTATATATAAAGTCCCATCTCAATATTATCTTACTAAGCCGACCCTTGCGGGCTACACATTGCTGTTCAAACTTACATGATCATATTTATAAAGTCCCTGTTCATTATTGCATAATGACCCAGCCCTTGGGGGCTACACTGGTTGAAGTTTTTTGAGCATCAGGCAATTACAAGTCCCAGATTGCTGCAAGCATGACAACCCGGCACTTGGGGGCTACATAATATGGAGTATTCAGTTTTTACTAGTGACTGGGATGAACAACATGGATTTCTTCAAAACTAGCAGTATTTATATTGAAGCAAGTCTTAAGCATCACTTTGTTCCGCTCAAGACTTGGGGGCTACAGGTGTTATATTATTATCAAAGAAATATTTTCAAATTCTCTGTTTTGAGCAAACCAGATTGACCCGGTGTCACCAATCATTATGACCCTGTGTCTGCAACCCGGCGTCATCAATAATCATGAATCGACATTGGCAACAATCATGAACAGGCGTTGGCAACAATCATGACCCGGAATTATCCGTTTTTATAACCCGACAATGGTGGTAATCATAAACCGGCAAGTTCTACATATTCAAGCCGGCTGGATATCAGTTGAATATTTCAAAGACCAATATTTTTGTCAAGTCAGAGCATTGAAGGCCGACTCAAATGGGTTCTTGATTTACAATATTTCTTGTGCAAGAAAGTTGATTATGAAGCTGGTCTATTGACCCGGATTTTCTAGAAGAAGGAAAGGACAAGGATTTAAGGATGTTCAGGTGCCGGTTTACAAGAATTCTTAACCTGGAGCACAACCTGTCAAATTTGTTCTTGTGTTTATTTTGCAGCATAAGTTTACCATGGATAAATCTAAGCTAAACTAGGGGCTAATGTCGGGGATATACCCCGCGATATGACCCGACCGAAAATATGACCCGACCAGACTTGGTGGTTTACTTGAGAGACGGTTTACACTTGGCGATTCACTGGCGACCCGCCCTGACAAGACGGTTTACAAGCAACCTGCCTGAACATTATGACTCACTGGTAACCCGACGGGCGGGACAGATGGATGACAAGGCCCAAGGCCCAGAAGGCCGGTTTATATTAATGGTGTGCCGGTTTAAGAGGAAAGGCGTGAAGAATATTTACCTTACAAGGAGTTAAGACCCGTACTTGTATCCGGTTTGTATTAGAAGGTAGACTAGTCCTAATCCTAGTAGGACTCCACATGTAACCCGCCCCTTCAACTTATATAAGGAGGGGCAGGGCTCCCAGAGGAGGGACAAGCAAGAAGAAACAATCTCTAGGGCTAGACACAAAGAGCCGGTTTACCGGCGACTCTCTCATGAGCATAATGAGACCTAGCCACAAACAACATGTAGGGTTGTTACCAGATGATGTTTCCCGGGGCCCGAAGCTGTCTAAATCCTTGTCTTGTGTTGCGTCTCTCGATTCCTCTCAACCCCTCTCAAGCTACCACATAGATGCGCTGGCCTCACGACTAAGTCCTCACACTAGGACATCTGCCGTGACAAAACCACGACAGACGGCCCGAGGTCTGTAACAAAAACCGGCGAGTTACAGGTGTAATTTGAGAGACGAGTGTATATTTTACTAGTCAAAATCGACCAACCAAGCGCTTCGCCCAAGACCATCTGCTTTTATTTACAAGCGTCAGTTTTACAAGCGGTTTTGGTTGGAAAACGAAGATCCAATCACGGCCTAAGATGATGAGTTGGTCGGAAGATCATATGGTTTCACCTCTAACCTACCCGAGTTGTCATATAGGCTATGTGTCGGTGTCAAAACCGGTGGATCTCGGGTAGGGGGTCCCGAACTGTGCGTCTAGGCGGATGGTAACAGGAGACGAGGGACACGATGTTTTTACCCAGGTTCGGGCCCTCTTGATGGAGGTAAAACCCTACGTCCTGCTTGATTAATATTGATGATGTGGGTTACAAGAGTAGATCTACCACGAGATCAAGGAGGCTAAACCCTAGAAGCTAGCCTATGGTATGATTGTTGTTCGTCCTATGGACTAAAGCCATCCGGTTTATATAGACACCGGAGAGGGCTAGGGTTACACAGAGTCGGTTACAATGGTAGGAGATCTACATATCCGTATCGCCAAGCTTGCCTTCCACGCCAAGGAAAGTCCCATCCGGACACGGGACGAAGTCTTCAATCTTGTATCTTCATAGTCTTGGAGTCCGGCCGATGATGATAGTTCGGCTATCCGGACACCCCCTAGTCCGGGACTCCCTCAGTAGCCCCTGAACCAGGCTTCAATGACGACGAGTCCGGCGCGCATGTTGTCTTCGGCATTGCAAGGCGGGTTCCTCCTCCGAATAATTTATAGAAGATTGTGAACACCAGGATAGTGTCCGGCTCTGCAAAATAAATTCCACATACAACCGTAGGGAGAATAATATTACACAAGTTCAATCTGCTGACGTATTTTGTGGCGTAACGTCACACCACTACCAAGCGTTCAAATTGTTTTTATCATTCCATCTCAGCGCGTTTAGCGAGGCGGTTTCCTTGGCATGTCTTGTCGAAGCAGAGATCGTGTTCCCCTTATTCCGGGATTCCCATCAATACGGACGTGGGTAACCCAACCGCGCCATTGATTGCGGCGCTTGGGAGATAAGCGAGTTTTATCAGGCTAGTGGGGACGCATGTTTCCGTCCGCCCATATAAGGGGATAAAGATCCAATCCTTTTACCTGCGCCTTCTTCCTCCTTGGCTTATCCATCTCCGCAAACTCGAGCTCTAGCGCCCAAGCCTGCACATCTCACCTCAACCTTCTCCAAATATGTCCGGAGCGGGAGGCAAGTGGATGGCCTCCTCCGTTACGGAGGGGCATATCCAGAAGCTGCGCAGCGCCGGATACTTGTCCAGCAATATCGCGCATCGGCTCCCCGACGAGGGAGAGCTCATCCCCACCCCAGGCCCCATGAGAGGGTAGTATTCCTTCCCCATTTCCTCCGCGGACTGGGCTTCCCGCTTCATCCCTTTGTCTGGGGGCTCATGTTCTACTACGGCCTAGATTTCCATGATCTGGCCCCGAATTTTATTCTCAACATCTCGGCGTTTATTGTCGTGTGCGAGGCCTTCCTCTACATCCAGCCCCACTTCGGCTTGTGGCTCAAGACCTTCAGTGTCAAGCCGAAGGTTGTGAAGGGCAGCCAAGCGGAGTGCGGAGGCGCCATGGTGGGCAGGATGTCCCACGTTACGTGGCTGGAGGGCACCTTTGTGGAAACCATCAAGGGGTGGCAATCGGGGTGGTTCTACATCACCGAGCCGCGTGATCCCGAATGGGCAGCGGCCCCCGAATTCAGATCCGGCATCCCCACACGGCTCACCTCCTGGAAAGAGAGCGTCCGGATTTGGGGCGATCCGGAGGAGCTGACCGGACTCCAAGCCTGCATCCAAAAGCTGGTGGACAAGAAGCTCAAGCTTGTCAACATAGTCCAGGTCATGCTCATCCGCCAGATTCTCCCGTGCCAACGACGGGGCTTCAATATGTGGGAGTTCGATCTGGCGCAGCACCAGACTTTGAACGGGCTCTTCGACACTATGTACGAAGAGGTCTGGAAGGTGCTGTTCAAGGGCGCCGAGGCTCCCGCATCCGCTACCAAAGATCGCGGATTCAGCTCGCAGCGTCCAGCTGACGAGGTAAGTGATATTGTCCTCTACGGGACGCTTGTTATTCATAGTTTGACTCTATGCGGGATCTAAACTCCCTTTCCTTTGACAGGACTGGCTGAAGAAGGCCGCATAGGCTATCTGTCCGGCCCCATTGCCAGAGGACCCAGCTAACGCCCGCCTAACGGGGCTGCTGGCTCCGGCACCCCACGTGGTGCCGGAGAAGAAGGCCAAGAAGAAGGCCACGGGGACTCGGAGGAGTTCCCGTTTTCAGGTGCTATCGGACGATGAATCCGAGGCCGACTCCTCCCACCAAGGCGAGGAGGAGAAGAAGAAAGCCTCTCCCCCCGTGGGGGGAGGGAAGAAAAGGAAGTCCTCCCCAACAAGGGAGGCCGAAGGGTCCAAGAGGGGAAAAACTCTTCCCCCGGACTGTTCCACCAACGCCAGTGACGACGACGAGGACTGGCCTCCAAGGGCTAAGCCTCTGGCGAGATCGTAAGTATCCGGACTCTCGAATAACTTCAAGGTTTTCGCTTTCCGCCACATTATGTCTTTCTAATGCCGCATACAACCCTGCAGTCCGCCTAAGGATGATCTCCCCACTTCGTCGAGCGGGTCCTTAGGGGCATCGGATATGGATTCTCTTCCGACTGCCTCCAACCCCCGTGATGCGGACGATGCCGAGGTGGGATCCCAGGAAGGGACCCACCAGGAGGAGAGGGCCCCGGAGGTGTCGCAGGACAACCTCCCGGACTTTGCACCGGACTCAGCCCCGGAACCCATAGTGGCTCCGGAGTCCGGTGGGCGACCCCTTCGGAAGAAGGGCAAGACCGCGACGCCGGCTGCCTCCATCCAACCAGAGGTGCCGGATAATTTGCTGGAGGCGCTCAACAGTGCCTCCATCAAAGAGGAACGCCGCACTGTTATGAGTGCGGTGATTCAGAAGGTTCAGCTCGCCAAGAGCGGGCTGACCGAAGCCTGCAGCAGCCTTCTAACAGGCTTTGAGGTAAGAATTTCAATATATGTAAAATGGTACCACATAGACAGTAGCCCCTGATGCTCGGTTCGGTGTTCGGAAAGAAAAGCCGGACTAAGGATCTTTAGAAAGATAATCGCATGAGTCATGAAAATATGTCAATATGGGATTGCAGGCTGTGCTGCTGACCTCTGCCGCACTAACTGCGGAGGTCAATACTTTGAAGGAAAACCTCGAGCGGTCCGAGAATGAGCTCGGCCATGCCAAGAAGCAGCTCGAGGAAAAAGAAGGTGATTAATACCTTATGAAAATTGTACCTTACAGAAAAGGATTTGGTTGCAAGAAAAATGACAAGGATAACTGGGGTATTGCAGGGGCCACTAACGAGGTGGCAACCCTGAAGGAGGCGGTGGCCGCGGCCGAATGCAGTGCGGCTGCGGAGCACACCGAGCGAGGGAAACAGGAGGCGCGGGTGGCGGAGGTACAACAAGAGCTCTAGGATCTCGTGAAGAAACACGAGAGCCTGGAGCGTGACTCGAAGACTCGAGAGTCTGAGCTTGCAATGGCTCTTGAGAGTGCCAAAGTCGCTAAGGCCGAAGCCTACAAGGCCCTCCAATAGATAGAGGCGGTGAAGAAAATAGCAGCGGGTAAGGCATTTTTCATGCAAAGTAAGCATGTGAGTGTTAATTACCTGTCGCTTACCCGAATTCGGAGCTCTCCAGGAGCGTTCGCAGATCTTCCCCGCAGCGTGTCCGATGCTGCCGCAATCTACCGGGCCGAGGAGGGGAGCTCAACGGAGAAGGTCTTCTGGTCTCAGTATGCTGAGGCCGGACATCCGGTGCCCCTTAGCGACCAGCTGAAGCAGCTGGTCGAGCTCCACAAGGCGGCCGAATAGGCCATGAAGGGCCTCATAGTTCGACTGTGGCCTAAGGAGGCTATGCCTGGGAGCTACTTCGGCCTGGTGCGGCGGCTGGTGGACGCGTGCCCGTGGGTTGAAGTTATCAAGCACTCCGCCTGTATCGAGGGTGTGCGTCGGGCCCTTGCCCGCGCAAAGGTGCACTGGGGCAAGATGGATGCCAAGAAGCTTGTGACGGACCCCCCACCAGAGGGCAAGGAGCATCGCATGCCCGAGATGTATTATAGGAGTGTGCTGAAGGGCGCCCGCACTATTGCGGGTGAGTGCTCCAAAGATGTAATATTTGAGTAGACTCGCATTTTGTTATCCTGTGCGCTGAAAACTTGGTTCATATGCGCTAAGCAATGCTTGTTAATTTAAAATATTACCTTCTGTGCGGCTGTTTATCAAATCTGAGAGATGGCAAGTCGTCGGCTTCAGCCCCCATGCCACGAGTGCTGGGGTGTTCGGGATAAACTCGAGCGCTCTTGTTCCCATTTTTGGATCCATCTAGGGAGGTGCTCAACACAACGAACAAGGTAACCGGACTTATAATGCTTGAATACTGTCACTTAGCCATAGAATTCTATAATTTTAAATTTCGGCGAAGCCCCTAGTGTTCGGAAGGCCGAATTTGGGGCGCTATCCATGCCTTGACCGGACAGAATCCGGCTCCTCGCTCGAAGCGGCATAAGTCTTTAGGGACTCGCAAAGAACTTCTCGAACAGCGACCAGCTCTCGCCTCATCATGACGGTCAGTTTTAGCTTTCTCCACTAAGGCGTTAACCCACCTCAACTGGGGCGCAATCGCAGTGGTTCTCCCAGTGCTACCTTAGCCGATAAAACGGAACGTAAGGTACCAAAACATGGGAGCCGGGCAAACCCAACTATTGACCCAAGAACATGATTCGGAGCCGATGCATATAATGCTATAAGTTTGGGGTGCGCACTTGTGAAAGTGTTCGGACTTATCACACCATAACGCGGGAAACATAAGCCCCTGGAGTATTTAGCCGTACCAAAACGTACGGATGCAACATGTCATAGATGAACATATGTGTAAGAAAGAAATGCAATTCGAAGCAAAAATGTGCTGCATTGCTTTATTCAATAAAAACTACTGTAAGTGCAGGACGATACAAGTGGTGCGGTAAGCAAGGGATGGGACTGTTTAACATGTCCCCCTCCAGGGGTAGGCTACGGAATAATGCATAAAACAAATTTAATGCTCATGATGGAGACCACCTGGATTTTTGTTGTAGCCTTTCTCCTTCCCTGGCTGTTGCATCATGGGTTCGACATGTCTGCTGCCGGACAGGGCCTCTGACGAACGGAGTCCTGTAGGTAAAAATAAAAGAAAAAGAAAAAGAAACGACACACTTAAGATCCCCTTGTGCGGTTGAGCCGCAGTGTGGGCTTATCGTGGTCGAGCCCCTTGCCCCATGCCCGTGGTATCTTCAGACCGTAATGGAGTACGCGAAGGGTCTGTCTTAATGTTTACAGGGGCTGGGGTTGGGTCCTCACTGCTACGCGTGCTCGGAACGTGCCAGGTGGTCGTGTTGTAGGTTACTCCGGGCACGCTTAGCTGTGTCCGGCCGCTTAGCAGCCGGACTCGAGAATTGCCTTAAAAGGCTGCTTTGTACTTCTGCCGCAAGAGCCGCTGTATGTTCCTCCGTTCGGAGGGAGCGTTTAGTGTTTCTGTTGACCATGATGACTCCTCTAGGGTCTGGCATCTTGAGCTTGAGGTATGCGTAGTGCGGCACCGCGTTGAACTTTGCGAACGCGGTACGTCCGAGCAAGGCATGATAGCCGCTGTGGAATGGGACTATGTCGAAGATTAACTCCTCGCTTCGGAAGTTATCCGGGGATCCGAAGACCACTTCCAGTGTAACTGAGCCTGTACAATTGGCTTCTACACCTGGTATGACGCCTTTAAAGGTCGTCTTGGTAGGTTTAATCCTTGAGGGGTCTATGCCCATTTTGTGCACCGTGTCCTGATAAAGCAGGTTTAGGCTGCTGCCGCCGTCCATCAGGACTCTGGTGAGATGAAATCCATCGACGATTGGGTCTAGAACCAATGCGGCGAACCCACCATGGCGAATGCTGGTGGGGTGGTCCCTTCGGTCAAAGGTGATCGGGCAAGAGGACCATGGATTGAACTTCGAGGCAACTGGCTCCATCGCGTATACATCCCTGAGTGCACACTTCCTCTCCCTTTTGGGTATGTGCGTGGCATATATCATGTTCACCGTCCGCACCTATGGGGGGAAACCCTTCTGTCCTCTATTGTTTGGCGGTCGGGTCTCTTCCTCGCCGTCGCTATGTAGCCCCTTGTCGCTGTTTTCGGCAATTAACTTGCCTGCCTGCTTGAACACCCAACAGTCCCTATTGGTGTGGTTAGCTGGTTTTTTAGGGGTGCCATGTATCTGGCACAAGCGGTCGAGAATTCGGTCCAAATTGGACGGACCCTGAGTTGTTCTTTTGAATGGCTCTTTCCGTTGACCGGGTTTAGAGCCTCTGAATCCGGCATTGACTGTCGTATCTTCACTGTTATCGCCGTTAATGCGGCGTTTGTTTTTGTTGCGACGCGACCTGCCACTACGGTCCTTGATATCTGGACTGCCAGAATTTTTGTTGAGGTTGTTGCTGCGCGCTAGCCAGCTGTCCTCACCCGCACAGAAGCGGGTCATGAGTGATGTAAGGGCTGCCATGGATTTCGCCTTTTCCTGTCCCAGGTGCCGGGCAAGCCACTCGTCGCGGATGTTATGTTTGAAGGCCGCGAGGGCCTCGGCATCCGGACAGTCGACAATTTGGTTTTTCTTGGTTAAGAACCGTGTCCAGAATTGTCTGGCCGATTCGTCTGGCTGCTGAAGTATGTGGCTTAGGTCATCTGCATCTGGTGGTCGCACATACGTGCCTTGGAAGTTATCGAGGAATGCGGCTTCCAGGTCCTCCCAACTCCCTATTGACTCTGCTGGCAAGCTGTTAAGCCAGTGCCGGGCTGGTCCTTTAAGTTTGAGTGGGAGATATTTGATGGCGTGGAGATCGTCTCCGCGGGCCATGTGGATGTGGAGGAGATAGTCCTCGATCCAGACCGCGGGGTCTGTTGTGCCATCATAAGATTCAATATTGACAGGTTTAAACCCTTCTGGGATTTGACGATCCATTACCTCATCTGTGAAGCACAGTGGGTGTGCGGTGCCTCTGTACTGGGCGATATCGCGACGGAGCTCAAAAGAGCTTTGTCTGTTGTGTTCGGCCCGGCCGGACTTACTGTGTCCGGGGTGACGTTGATCGTCACGTATCGTGGGGCACCCACGTGATCCATAGATCGATCTTGATTGTCTTGCCTTATCCTCCAATATGTCTCGCAGGTCCGGAGTGTTCCCCTGTGGCCTTGTGCTTTTCAAGCGATGCCGGGGTACGGGTCTAGTGAAGGGCCTTGAGGCCTCTCTGTCGCGACCACGGGGTGGTCGATCAGCCGTATTGTCTCCTGGTGAAGCGGGATCATATGCCTCCACCTCTAATCGGGGGAGCAGCTTACGTTTGGGGTAGCTTTTGGAGGGGCGTTCGAGTTCATGCTCTTCGGCCCCGAGGACTTCGGTCCATCTGTCGGCTAGCAGATCTTGATTAGCTCTAAGCTGCTGCTGCTTTTTCTTGACGCTGTTTGCCGTGACCATAAGCCTGCGTTTGAAACGCTCCTGTTCGACGGGATCCTCAGGTACGACGAATTCGTCGTCGTCGAGGCTTGCCTCGTCTCCGGAGGGAGGCATATAGTCCTCTACCTCTTCTTCGGCCGCTCTCTCATGAGGACTGGCGTCCCCCTCCTCCTGTGCTGGATCTTGCTGGAGTGGATTGTCTTCAGCGCTTTTCGGTGTATTATCGTCTCCGGTGCCGGAATCCTCATTCTTGCTATGGCGGGATTTAGAGCGGCGCCGCTGACGCTGGCGCTTGGGCTGTTTCTTGGAGGGGTCATCCTCCGCTATTCCTTCGCCGTTTCCATCCTTGGTCGTCTCCGGCATCGTCGTCCATACCGTCGATGTCCTCAGAGTCGTAATCTAGCATGTCGGTTAGATCATCGACAGTGGCTACCAAGTGGGTGGTGGGTGGGCTCTGAATTTCTTCGTCGTCCGCATCCCAACCGTCCTGGCCGCAGTCCGGCCAGGCCTCTCCTGATAACGAGAGGTACTTTAGCAAACTCAAGATGTCGCCAAAAGGTGAGTATTGAAAGATGTCCGCCGCGGTGAACTCCATGGTCGGCGCCCAACCGGATTCGACTAGAGGGGGCGCGGGAGGTCCGGAGTCCGGCAAGGAGTCCGGCACCTCAGAGTCACGAGCTTCATGGGGGACAAGATAGGTGTTCGGCTCTATCGCCGTAGAGGTTGCAGCCCCCGAGGTGGTGTCTAGCCATCCATCCTTGGTCTGCGCAGCCGGCTCCGAGTCGAAGATCGGAGCGGGTTCGAGTGCGGCCTCCAGGGTACTGTCCGGCTGCAGAGCTAAATCATGCCCATCGTGACAGTATGGCACGCTCGGCTGTGGCTCGAATCCGTCGAGGATCAAGTCCCCGCGGATGTCAGCCGTGAAGTTCAAACTTCCAAATCTGACCTGACGGCCAGGGGCATAGCCTTCGATCTGCTCCAGCTGGCCAAGCGAATTGGCCCGCAGTGCGAAGCCGCCGAATACGAAGATCTGTCCGGGGAGGAAGGTCTCGCCCTGGACTGCATCGTCGTTGATGATCGAAGAAGCCATCGAGCCTATCAGTGATGACACAGAGGAACTCTCAATGAAAGCACCAATGTCGGTGTCAAAACCGGCGGATCTCGGGTAGGGGGTCCCGAACTGTGCGTCTAGGCGGATGGTAATAGGAGACGAGGGACACGATGTTTTTACCCAGGTTCGGGCCCTCTTGATGGAGGTAAAACCCTACGTCCTGCTTGATTACTATTGATGATGTGGGTTACAAGAGTAGATCTACCACGAGATCAACGAGGCTAAACCATAGAAGCTAGCCTATGGTATGATTGTTGTTCGTCCTATGGACTAAGGCCATCCGGTTTATATAGACACCGAAGAGGGCTAGGGTTACACAGAGTCGGTTACAATGGTAGGAGTTCTACATATCCGTATCGCCAAGCTTGCCTTCCACGCCAAGGAAAGTCCCATACGGACACGGGACGAAATCTTCAATCTTGTATCTTCATAGTCTTGGAGTCCGGCCGATGATGATAGTTCGGCTATCCGGACACCCCCTAGTCCGGGACTCCCTCACTATGAATGAAACATAAGATGATGAACTTCTTAAGCATAGAAATAGCAGAAGAGGATGATCTTCTTAACATGCTAATCACTAGCATTAGATCAACATGCAAAACGATGTGAAGCATTATTCTCAGGAGGCACAGTGAACAGCTCATGATGATGCATGCCATAGCATTCCAAGCTCAACTTTGCAATCAAACTCACAAGGCCTGGCATTACACAGACAACATTCAGAACAAACTCTTAAAATACCTTACATAAGTCAACATTCATGTGACTATGCATCTCAGCAGAGTAAATATTTACTTCTGAACTGAACACAGGAATAGGAAAAAATGATCAACGCTGCTCACAGCAAAGGGCGTCCCACTCCAAAATATCAAATGCATGTCTTCTCGCTAACAACAATGAGAAAAATTTGACAAGGTTTTCCAATTCCAATACCTTAAACTAATGTCTTCTTACTAACATCAATGATTAAACTTTGACAAGCTTTTCCCATTCAAAATATGTAATGCCCATGATTGTGGAACGGGCAGGGTTTTTCATCAGTTTGCACATTGAAATGGCACATGGAGCCGGATTAACTAGCGTATCTTTTTGTTCAGTTCCACAAAAATCAAACAATGTCTTGTGTAGCATGGTGGATTTCGTATTTATATGATGCAAGAAAACAAAGACACATCAGCACACACATGAATATTGGCCCAGTGTCAACCCACCAATCGGTGGACTGACAAACTAAAAGTACGGTAAATAGATTACCATATGTAGATGCCCCATCATTATAGCTTAGAGTGACATTGATAGACTTGAAGTCCTCTCCTGGCTTCTTGTACTTGTTTGGGCATTTGTTTGCCCAGTGTTCCTATTAACCACAAGTAAAGCAACCATCTCTCTTTTTGTCTTTCTTCTTACCCTTTGATGTCTACTACACAACCTTCTTCTTGTAGACGTTGTTGGGCCTGTAAGTGCACATGTTTGTAGGACAGTAGCAAACTTCCCTCAAGTGGATGACCTAATGTTTATCAATCCGTGGGAGGCGTAGGATGAAAACTCAAACAACCCTGCAACCAAATAACAAAAAGTCTCTTGTGTCCCCAACACATCCAATACAATGGTAAATTGTATAGGTGCACTAGTTCGGCGAAGAGATGGTGATACAAGTGCAATATGGATGGTAGATATAGGTATTTGTAATCTAAAAAATATAAAAACAGCAAGGTAAATAATGATAAAAGTGAGCGTAAACGGTATTACAATGCTAGGAAACAAGGCCTAAGGTTCATACTTTCACTAGTGCAAGTTCTCTCAACAATAATAACATAGTTGGATCATATAAATATCCCTCAACATGCAACAAAGAGTCACTCCAAAGTCACTAATAGCGGAGAACAAACGAAGAGATTATGGTAGGGTACGAAACCACCTCAAAGTTATCCTTTATGTTCTATCTATTCAAGAGTCCGTAGTAAAATAACATGAAGCTATTCTTTCCGTTCAATCTATCATAGAGTTCATACTAGAATAACACCTTAAGACACAAATCAACCAAAACCCTAATGTCACCTAGATACTCCATTGTCACCTCAAGTATCCGTGGGCATGATTATACGATATGCATCACACAATCTCAGATTCATCTATTCAACCAAAACAAAGTACTTCAAAGAGTGCCCCAAATTTTCTACCGGAGAGTCAAGGCGAAAACGTGTGCCAACCCCTATGCATAGATTCATTGAACCCGCAAGTTGATCAGCACTCAATCCAATAAGACAATTTCAAAGGGAAAACTCAATTCATCACAAGAGAGTAGAGGGGGAGAAACATCATAAGATCCAACTATAATAGCAAAGCTCGCGATACAGCAAGATCATGCCATAGAGAGAACACGCGAGAGAAAGATCAAAGACATAGCTACTGGTACATACCCTCAGCCTCGAGGGTGAACTACTCCCTCCTCGTCATGGAGAGCACCGGGATGATGAAGATGGCCACCGGTGAGGGATCCCCCCTCTAGCAGGGTGCCAGAACGGGCTCCCGAGAGGTTTTTGGTGGCTACAGAGGCTTGCGGCGGCGGAACTCCCGATCTATCTTGTTCGCTTCGATGGTTTTAGGGTATATGGGAATATATAGGCGAAAGAAGTCGGTCGGGGGAGCCACGAGGGGCCCACGAGAGTGGAGGGCGCGCCCAGGGGGTGGGCGCGCCCCCTATCTCGTGGCCTCCTCGAAGCTTCCCTGGCTTGCACTCCAAGTTCCCTGGATTGCTTCCGTTCCAAAAATAACTTTCTAAAGGTTTCATTCCGTTTGGACTCCGTTCGATATTCCTGTTCTTCAAAACACTGAAATAGGCAATAAAATAGCAATATGGGCTGGGCCTCCAGTTAATAGGTTAGTCCCAAAAATAATATAAAAGTGCATAATAAAGCCCATAAACATTCAAAGCAGATAATAAAATAGCATGAATGCTTCATAAATTATAGATACGTTGGAGACGTATCAGCAGCCCCAAGCTTAATTCCTGCTCGTCTTAAATGATAAAAGAAAGAATTTATGAAGTGTGAATGCTAGAAGGTGCACAAGTTTGATCAATGATAATTTCAATCACCTTTTCTAGCATGATTATATGTCATAACAGTAGTTCATTTCATAAAAATTCTCAAGACCAAGTAACAAGCTATTCACATGTTAAAGCATATACCATAAACTTCCTTGAAAACAAGCAAACTTCATTCTCAGTCATCAAACAATTACAATTATTCTTATTTTCAGGAAGGGTCTATGTCAGCGCTTTGATTTCGCAAACTCCACATACTCGACTGTCATATAGTCTTCTACAATTGCTAACACTCACGCAATACTTATGGTTATGGAGTTTTAATCGGACACTGAGAAAGATAGGGGCTTATAGTGTTGCCTCCCAACGTATTCACCTTTGGGTGATGTCAACAATAATAGTTCATGCTAACTTACATCCAATTGGATATATATATTAGGATCTTTCCAACACGAGGTGCTTGCCAAAGGATAAAATGAAAAAGGGAAAGGTGAAGATCACCTTAACTCTTGCATAAAGTAAAAGACATAAAGTAAAAGATAGGCCCTTCGCATAGGGAAGCAGAGGTTGTCATGCGCTTTTATGGTTGGATGCACAAAATCTTAATGCAAAAGAACATCACTTTATATTGCCACTTGTATATGGACCTTTATTATGCAGTCCGTCACTTTTATTGCTTCCATAACAAGATCGTATAAAGCTTATTTTCTTCACACTAATAGATCATACATATTTAGAGAGCAATTTTTATTGCTTGCACCGATGACAACTTACTTGAAGGATCTTAATCAATCCATAGGTAGGATGGTGGACTCTCATGGCAAAACTGGGTTTAAGGATATTTAGAAGCACAAGTAGTATCTCTACTTGGTGCAAGGAATTTGGCTAGCATGAGGGGGAAAGGCAAGCTCAACATGTTTGAATGATCCATGACAATATACTTTAACTGAGTTGTGGAAAACATAACCCATTACGTTGTCTTCCTTGTCCAACATCAACTCTTTAGCATGTCATATTTAATGAGTGCTCACAATTATAAAATATGTCTAAGATAGTATATTTATATGTGAAATCTCTCTTCCTTCAATATTCTTTCATGAATTGTTCAAGTGACCAATACAATGCTTGCTAACCTTCAATAAATTTACAACCTCTACTTCTTAGATGTGAAGTCATTACTTCCCATGGGATAAGCAAATGAGACATATATAATTTCAGATTTATGACATTCAACTCATTCAACCATTTACTCATAGGATATAAGTGAAGCACACGAGTAAATGACAAACTACTCCAAAAAGATATGAGTGAAGATCAATGAGTAGCTAAATAATTATGTAACTATGTGAAGACTCTCTCTCATTAAAGAATTTCAGATCTTGGTATTGTATTCAAACATCAAGCAAAACAAAATAAAATGACATTGCAAGGATAGCACAACTCATGTGAAGAAGCAAAAACTTAGGCTCAACCGATACTAACCGATAGTTGTTGAAGAAGAAAGGTGGGATGCCTCACGGGGCATCCCCAAGCTTAGATGCTTGAGATTTCTTGAAATATTATCTTGGGGTGCCTTGGGCATCCCCAAGATTGAACTTTTGTGTCTCCTTAATTCCTCTCATATCATGGTTTTTCTTTTTATCAAAAGCTTCATCCACACCAAACTCAACAAGAACTCGTGAGATAGGTTAGTATAAACCAATGCAAAACCTTATCATTTTCTACTGTAACAAATCACTAAAATTATTATTCAACATTGCATACTAAATGCCTCTGCATATTTAACACTCATATCCTCAAATAGAATCATTAAACAAGCAAACATATGCAAACAATGCAACCATAACAGCAATCTACCAAAACAGTATAGTCTGTAAAGAATGCAAGATTCATCATACTTCCCTAACTCCAAAAATTATGATAAAAATACTATGCTTAATAAGATTTATCATATCTCATTATGCAAAAAGTTTCAACATTATACCATTCTCTGACTTTTCTAGGGAATTTTTGCAACAGCGGTAAACTTTCTGTTTTCAAACAGCAACATGTATACTAGCAAAATAAGCATGGTAAAGGCTATCCTTGACATTTTTATTGAAAATATAGATGAAAAACATTATTATAAATAACAGAAAGAAAATACTAACAATAGAAAAATGACGCTTCAAGCAAAACACATATCATGTGGTGAATAAATATATAGCTCCAAGTAAAGTTACCGATGAACGAAGACGAAAGAGGGGATGCCATCCGGGGTATCCCCAAGCTTGGGCTCTTGGTTGTCCTTTAATGTTACCTTGGGGTGCCTTGGGCATCCCCAAGCTTAGGTTCTTGCCACTCCTTATTCCATAGTCCATCAAATCTTTACCCCAAACTTGAAAACTCCACAACACAAAACTCAACAGAAAACTCGTAAGCTCCGTTAGTATAAGAAAATAAAACCACCACTTAGGTACTGAAGTGAACTCATTATAAATTCATATTGGTGTAATATCTAATGTACTCCAACTTATCTATGGTTCATACCCTCCGATACTACTCATAGATTTATCAAAGTAAGCAAACAACACATAGAAAACAGAATCTGTCAAAAACAGAACAGTCTGTAGTAATTTGTATCAAACATATACTTATGGAACTCCACAAATCCTACAAAATTAGGACGTCATAAGCAATTTGTGTAACAATCCAGAGCAAAAAGAATAAGATCAGAAGCATGACTCTGTGAATTATGAAAACTAATTTACTGGGTGCAAAAGTTTCTGATTTTCAGCAGGATCAACACAACTATCACCGTAAGCTGTCCTAAAGGTCTTACTTGGCACTTTATTGAAAAAAAGCTATAAAACATTATTAATACAGTAGAATAATCATGTGAACACACAAAAATAGTAAGGATAAATATTGGATTGTCTCCCAACAAGCACTTTTCTTTAATGCCTTCCTAGCTAGGCATGATGATGACAATGATGCTCACATAAAAGATAAGAATTGAAACATAACGGGAGCATCATGAAGCATATGACTAGCACATTTAAGCCTAGCCCACTTCCTATTCATAGGGATTTTGTGAGCAAACAACTTATGGGAACAATAATCAACTAGCATAGGAAGGCCAAACAAGCATAAGTTCAAAACTTGAAGCACATAGAGAGGAAACTTGACATTATTGCAATTCCTATAAGCATATGTTCCTCCCTCATAATAGTTTTCAGTAGCATCATGAATGAATTCAACAATATAACCAGCACCTAAAGCATTCTTTTCATGATCTACTTGCATAGAAAATTTACTACTCTCCACATAAGCAAAACACTTCTCATGAATAGTAGTGGGAGCAAACTCGACAAAATAATTATCATGTGAGGCATAATCCAATTGAAAACTAAAATCATGATGACAAGTTTCATGGTTATCATTATTCTTAATAGCATACACGTCATCACAATAATCATCATAGATAGCAACTTTGTTCTCATAAGCAATTGGAACCTCTTTCGAAATAGTGGATTCATCACTAAATAAATTCATGACCTCTCCAAATCCACTTTCATCAATATAATCATCATAAATAGGAGGCATGCTTTCATCATAATAAATATTCTCATCAAAACTTGGGGGACAATAAATATCATCTTTATCAAACATAGCTTCCCCAAGCTTGTGGCTTTGCATATCATTAGCATCATGGATATTCAAGGAATTCATACTAAGAAAATTGCAATCATGCTCATCATACAAAGATCTAGTACCAAACATTATAATGCATTCTTCTTCTAGCACTTGAGCACAATTTTCCTTTTCATCATACTTATGAAAGTTATTAAAAAGATGAAGCGTATGAGACAAACTCAAATCCATTTATTTTGTAGTTTTCTTTTATAAACTAAACTAGTGATAAAACAAGAAACAAAAAGATTCGATTGCAAGATCTAAATATATACCTTCAAGCACTCACCTCCCCGGCAACGGCACCAGAAAAGAGCTTAGTTGACGGGGTGTGAGTGCCGCTTACCTAGCCTCCCCGTCAACAGTACCAGAAAAGAGCTTGATGTCTACTACACAACCTTCTTCTTGTAGACGTTGTTGGGCCTGCAAGGTTACAGGTTTGTAGGACAGTAGCAAATTTCTCTCAAGTGGATGACCTAAGGTTTATCAATCCGTGGGAGGCATAGGATGAAGATGGTCTCTCTCTAACAACCCTGCAACCAAATAACAAAAAGTCTCTTGTGTCCCCAACACACCCAATACAATGGTAAATTGTATAGGTGCACTAGTTCGGTGAAGAGATGGTGATATAAGTGCAATATGGATGGTAGATATAGGTATTTGTAATCTGAAAATATAAAAACAGCAAGGTAAATAATGATAAAAGTGATCGTAAACGGTATTGTAATGCTAGGAAACAAGGCCTAAGGTTCGTACTTTCACTAGTGCAAGTTCTCTCAACAATAATAACATAGTTGGATCATATAAATATCACTCAACATGCAACAAAGAGTCACTCCAAAGTCACTAATAGCGGAGAACAAACGAAGAGATTATGGTAGGGTATGAAACCACCTCAAAGTTATCCTTTCTGTTCTATCTATTCAAGAGTCCGTAGTAAAATAACATGAAGCTATTCTTTCCGTTCAATCTATCATAGAGTTCATACTAGAATAACACCTTAAGACACAAATCAACCAAAGCCCTAATGTCACCTAGATACTCCATTGTCACCTCAAGTATCCGTGGGCATGATTATACGATATGCATCACACAATCTCAGATTCATCTATTCAACCAACACAAAGTACTTCAAAGAGTGCCCCAAAGTTTCTATCGGAGAGTCAAGGCGAAAACGTGTGCCAACCCCTATGCATAGATTCATTGAACCCGCAAGTTAATCACCAAAACATACATCAAGTAGATCACGTGAATATTCAATTGTCACCACAGATAAGCACGGCAAGACATACATCAAGTGTTCTCAAATCCTTAAAGACTCAATCCGATAAGACAACTCCAAAGGGAAAACTCAATTCATCACGAGAGAGTAGAGGGGGAGAAACATCATAAGATCCAACTATAATAGCAAAGCTCGCGATACATCAAGATCGTGCCATAGAGAGAACACGAGAGAGAGAGAGAGAGAAATCAAACACATAGCTACTGGTACATACCCTTAGCCCCGAGGGTGAACTACTCTCTCCTCGTCATGGAGAGCACCGAGATGATGAAGATGGCCACCGGTGAGGGATCCCCCCTCCGGCAAGGTGTCGGAATGGGCTCCCGAGAGGTTTTTGGTGGCTACAGAGGCTTGCGGTGGTGGAACTCCCGATCTATCTTGTTTGCTTCGATGGTTTTAGGGTATATGGGAATATATAGGTGAAAGAAGTCGGTCGGGGGAGCCATGAGGGGCCCACGAGAGTGGAGGGCGTTCCCAAGGGGTGGGCGCGCCCCCCTATCTCGTGGCCTCCTCGAAGCTTCCCTGGCTTGTACTCGAAGTTCTATGGATTCCTTCCTTTCCAAAAATAACTTTCCAGAAGGTTTCATTTCGTTTGGACTTCGTTTGATATTCCTTTTCTTCGAAACACTGAAATAGGCAATAAAACGTCAATATGGGCTAGGCCTCTGGTTAATAGGTTAGTCCCAAAAATAATATAAAAGTGTATAATAAAGCCCATAAACATTCAAAACAGATAATAAAATAGCATGAATGCTTCATAAGTTATAGATACGTTGGAGACGTATCACCCTTCTTAAAGGTACTGTTCTACTGGACAGAGTTCTTTCCCTGGAACTTGTTGGAATTCTTCTGCCTTCAAGGCGTTGGTAGCTCCATTCAGATAGGCATCATTTGTCATCAGTTTGCACATTGAAATGGCACATGGAGCCACATTAACCAGCATATCTTTTTTATGTAGTTCACCGAAATCAAACAATGTCTTGCGTAGCATGGTGGATTTCGTATTTATATGTTGCAAGGCATTGAACACGTTGGCAGCTCCATTCAAGTAGATAGTCAGGTGGCTCAAGGTGACGACAAATGATTAGAGAACCATTCGATGTATTGTGCATGATGAAGTATTATGGAGGACACAAACCATCTGAATGTTTTGTGCAGTTATACTGAAATCAAGCCGAGCATCCCTGTCTGCATAAATACAAAAAAAGCATGATGAATATAATAGTGGTACTAGTTGATTAAACATACACTTACAACTATAACCATCTTCATTATCTTAACACGAAAATATAGCAATACAATAGCTTCAGTTAAACATTTATTCAAAACAATACAAGAATATAAGTAGCACAACATAACAAAGCACAATCATGTGGATGAAGGCCGATACTGACCTCGTTTGTTACAGCTGTGTCGGCAACTTACTTGGTCATACCTTTCCCTATGGAGTGAATTTTGCACTCCATGTGTTGTTGAGTTTCCGATGCTCTCTGCAGACTAGTCATGTCACTAGCGTCTACTAATACTCTATAAAGCTTCTCGATCATTCCTTGTGTAATGTAGCACAAACAGTGACTGCTTCTTTCTGTAAAGTGGAAAGACCAACTAGGCCCAATAATGCAACAGTTTGCCTTAAACACATTGGCTCCTTTTGTGTAGTTCAACTAAAATCAAAGTCAAAATTGAACCAAGCAGAAGTTTTGATATCCCTGTATGCAACAATAGGTATGATGGAAACAATTACTGAGAAATAATGGTTGATGACTTATACTCCCAGAAGAAAAAACATCTACCTTATCTTAATGGAAAACAAAGCAGGAGAGTAGCAACTCTCAAACAGTGTGATTCATTCATATTAACTGAGACATTATCTTAACAATACCTTGTTTCAACATTTATAAAGAATGACAAAGTAGAAAAGTACCATTCCTAAAACAATGCAACTGATTCATATTAACAGAGACATTATCTTAACAATACCTTGGTTAAACATGTAGAAAGAACTACAAAACAGGGTAGTACCATTTGTAAAATATTGTAACTGATATATAATAACAGAGACATTATCTCAACAATACATTTCTTAAACATGTACTCCAGATGATCCCTAACCGAAATGGTACTCCCGCAGATCCCTAACAAGTGTTGCAATTTTGAACTAAGATTCAGTAGTTCATTCTGAGAGTGGCATTGCTTAATTTTACCAGTGGCATTAGATTAACAGAAAGCATAAACAGTTCCAAGGAGAGATGGCACAACAAAACCATGTGCTTCCATCTACTTATAAAGGGGGTGATGCAGAGTTTGTTGTAACAAAGCAACAAGCATCATGTCTGGGTTGGTCCCAGTTTTGTTCACTTAATGGGAAAAGACAACAATTCAATAGCTTCAATTCAACATTTATTTAAAACAGTACCAATACAAGTAGCACAACATCTCGAAGCACAATGCACGATCATGTGGATAAAGGCCGGTACTGACCTTTCATGACACAATCAAGATCACCTATGAATCTGCCAACACGAATAGGAAATCGAATCTCGTTTTGTGTAGTTCAACTAAATCAAGCAAAGTTGCCGGTGTGATATTTAGTTTGCTATAGAAATAAGTTGAATAGATATCCTTGTTTTAATAGAGGCAAAAAGGAAAAAGTACTGGCCAATAAATAAGGATGAAACATACGACGACAAAAAGAAGCATCTAACTTATCTTGATGGAAAACAAAGTAGGACAATATCATTTCTAAAACGGTTGCATTGATTCATATTAACAGAGACATTCTCTTAAAAACATTCATTAAAAATGCAATTTACTTTCAACAGTGGCTTGCTTCAATTTTCCATCGGCATTCTTAGATTAACAACAACAAAATAGTTGTATGGGACATGGGACATGTCAGCACCATGTGCGTCCACACAAATGAATGGGTGATGCAAAGTATGTTGCTAAGCAACATATCTGTGTTGGTCCCATATTTGTTCTCTTTGAACCTTTTTCCTATGAGAGGGCAGCAAATCTAGTCCTACACAAACTCCCCGACCCCCCAGTTTCTTTCCTTTTTCAACAAAGAGATTGGTTCCTTTCAGTTGTGTGTACTGGGTTACCCCCTTTTCCCCTTTCGACCAACAAAGCAGCTGGATAGCCAGCCTATACTACTTCCCTCCCTCCTTTCCTGATTGAACCACGTCCTAGATTCATGCTCCACCCCACCCCACCCTTCTTTACTATTTGAACCAAGACCTAGATTCGACTACATAATCGAAAAAGATCTGCATGCAGCTAGAGCAATGACGGTTTCAAAGAAAGTTATACCTTAGGGTCATCGGGATGTGGTTAGGCATGTGGCGGGAGGCCGGATCTGCCCACACTACGTACAATAGCGAGGAAGAACGGGTCGGAGGCCCTCCCGCATAGGCGCCGGGTGAAAGAGAACAACGTAGCCGGCAGTGGATTACCTCCCTTGCCAAAGGCGATAGAGTGAACGTTGCACCTCCTCCCCTTCCCGATGCGACGGGATCCGGACGGCTCCTTCACCAGCTGTGAGGGGGGAGAGAGAGATAGAGGCCAACACAGTCTTGTTTAGATCTGGTGAAGAGGGTAAGAGACTGTGAATATAGCAAACCCTAGCAAAGGAACGTTGAGCCTCCAACGTGTGTGTGCATAGGCGCCGGGTGAAAGAGTTCCTTTGCAAGGGTTCCTCCAACGCAGCCGGCAGTGGATTACGACTTGCACTTTTTATAGTTAGTAGTATACACGAGTACTATATATATGTAGTGCAGCCAGAGTGTGGAGAGTGCAAGCCGTAGCGAACAAGTGCTGAGGCTCTAGCTTATATAGTACTCGTGTATACTACTAACTAGATAATTCCCCGTGCATTGCAGTGGAAAAATAAGCTAATAAAGTGTTTATATGTAAACAATAAAGAAATGGTTCCCAAATAGTAAAACTACTAACATTGTGCTAGTCTGGAATGGTAATAATATCATGTAGTTCATGAAATCAAAATGTGACCGTAGGCAAAGGTGATTGTATAAAGAAGTCGAAGATGCTTATTTCCTTCTGATCAGCTGAGCTACATATTAAAACAAACATCAATTGCTTTTTTCGGAAGATTGCAGCCATTAAAATTTATGTAACACCTCAAAAGATTTATCTAACTATAAAAAGGCATTAAAAGGTAATACTAAATGAATCTCTATTGAAGCACATAGTACTAATTAGCATATTAGCACCACATTGTTTTTGTTTGTTTTATTCCTCTTTCCATTGTGCGGTCAGACAAAACGAACAAAGCAATTACATGATAGATCAAGAGTTCTAATTTATAGTAGGTATCCTAACTTATAATTGGCATTAGGGAAATACAAACATATATAAAAAGATATGTCCAAAAAGTATTTTCTTCTTCGTCCTTCATGTAAATTAAGCCTTGGTCCCCAGGGGAGCCAAGTGACTCCGCAATAAAATATTACTTACAGTTGTCAACTAAAGCTCATGGGTAGCTTATGACAAAACTATGCATCTAGTTATAGGGCATCGGTGTATTACTTTTGGTAAAGTGCTAGTGTAGAAATGGAAAATAATTACGCAAAAACAATATATATCATAGGAACCAACAAATCTTATGGGAAAACATAACAATCATATGTCTATTCTATAATTATCTGCTATGACAGACAAAAAATCATTTGCAATAATAAATGTATATTTGATATTCGTCACACAACTAAGCCAGTGCAAGAAATACCATGTACGCGAGTAATCATATGAACATGCATGGTATAGATAGAATAACATGAATAGAACATTAGAATTACTATGATGCATTCCTGTATAGAACTGGCCAAAATCTAACATTTAAGTTGCCTCTTCTTGCAAGCATTTTTCAGTAAGATGGAGGGCAACCACCACAACCTAAGAAATGAAGCTTCTACCTACCAAAGGGATGCAAATAATGCAATATATTGAGACCTATTTCTTCAAATAGATAAAATAAATAATTACCTGGCAAGCATCATGTGGTGGGGAAAGATCTAGGCACATATGACCAGTCAAATATATTTGATCATGATTTATTATTGTTGACAATTATCTCTATGATAATGAGTTGTGAGGCGAAATATTAAGCCCCTATCTTTCTTTGTTTGCGATGGATGCCATTTGTTCTAAGAATATGCTTTGAGTAGTAGCAATCATGGAAGACTATATGATGATTCAGTATGTGGAGCTCTTAGTTAGACTATTGAATAAGTTGAATTTCAATTGTTTGGTGACTAAGAATATAGGTTGTTGAGTTTTAAGAGAATTCATTGTTTGAACCTTAACATGTGAATTGGTTGCTACTTTAATATGAGAAATTTTATAAGAAAGACTGTTGTTATGATGCTAGGAAAAGTGATTGAAATTATCATTGATCAAACTTATGCACTTTGCTAGCATTCACAGTTTATAAATTATTTCTTTTACCATTTACCTACTCGAGGACGACTAGGAATTAAGCTTGGGGATGCTGATACATCTCCAACGTACCTATAATTTATGAAGTATTCATGCTGCTATATTATCATTCTGGGATGTTTTACAATCATTTTATAGCAACTTTATATCATTTTTTGGGACTAACCTATTGACATAGTGCCCACTGCCAGTTGCTCTTTTTTGCTTGTTTTTTACATCATAGAAAATCAATACCAAACGGAGTCCAAACGCAACGAAACTTTTTGGAGATTTTTTTTGGACCAGAAGACACCTGGTGGGACAAAGAAGTACCAGAGGGGAGAACAACCCACCAGAGCACACCTGGGGGCCCAGGCGCGCCCAGGTGGGTTGTGCCCACCTCGGTGGCCTCCCGCACTGCCTCTTTACCATATAAATTGCCAAATATTCCGAAAACCCTCGGGGTAACCCTAGATCAGAAGTTCCACCGCCGCAAGCCTCTGTAGCCATGAAAAACAAATCTAGACCCCGTTCTGGCACCCTGCCGGACGGGGAAATCATCACCGGTGGCCATCTTCAACCCGGCGGCCACCATGATGAGGAGGGAGTAGTCCACCCTTGGGGCTGAGGGTTTGTACTAGTAGCTATTTGTTTAATCTCTCTCTCTATCTCTCTCATGTTCTTGAGATGTCACGATCTTGATGTATCGTGGGCTTTGTTAATATAGTTGTATCATATGGTGTTTTCCCCTCTCTATCTTGTTTTGAATTGAGTTTTCCTTTGAGATTTCATTTTATTGGATTGAATACTTTTATGGATTTGAGAACACTTGATATATGTCTTGCTATGAATACCCATGGTGACAACGGGGTATCATATTGATTCACTTGATATGTGTTTTGGCACTCAACTCGCGGATTCCTGAGGTGACATTGGGGTAATCTATGCATAGGGGTTGATGCATGTTCTCGCCTTTGTTTCTCCGATAGAAATCTTGGGGAACTCTTTGAGGTTCTTTATGTTGGATTGAGTATTATGAATTTGAAATTGTTTGATGCATATTGTATAATCAACTCACGGATACTCGCGGTGACATTGGAGTATCTAGGTGACATTAGAGTTGGTTGATGTGTATCATATAGTGTTATTTTAGTACGAACTCTTGGTTAGATCGATCATAAAGAATAGCTTGGTGTTATTTTAGTACGAACTCTAGGATAGATTGATCGGAAAGAATAGCTTTGAGGTGGTTTCGTACCCTACAAACAATTTCTTCTTATGTTCTCTGCTAGATAAGAACTTTGGAGTGATTCTTGATCGCATGTTGAGGGATGGTTCTATGATCCAATTAGATTAGCATTGTTGAGAGATTGCACTAGCGAAATTACAGACCCTAGGCCTCATTTTCAAGTATTGCAACATTGTTTGTGCTCACTTTTGTTACTTGCTACATTGTTTTTTTTATTGTCCCTATTACAAAAACCCATAATCTACTATCATTACTACACTTTTATTACCATCTCTTCGCCGAACTAGTGCACCTATACAAATTACCATTGTATTTGGTGTGTTGGGGACACAAGAGACTCTTTGTTATTCGGTTGCAGGGCTGTTTGAGAGAGACTATCTTCATCCTACGCATCCCATGGATTGATAAACATTGGGTCATCCACTTGAGGAAAAATTGCTACTGTCCTACAGAACTCTGCGCTTGGAGGCCCAACACGTGTCTACAAGAATAAAGTTGTGTGGTAGACATCACTGCTCTGCTCTCCCCCTCACTCGTGCTGCTGCTCTACTCTTGCTCCCGCTGCTTATGTTGGTACACGGGCTGCTGCAGCTACACGAATTGCTGCTCTGGCTCTAGTTCGCGCTGCTCCTCCTGGCGCTGTGGCTCCGGCTGCTATCTGCTACTGTGTTCCCTGTCAGTCGCCTACCGATTTAGATCACTGTTTCTCTACTACTAGTGCTCAAGCGGCCTAAACTACATGTGAAGTGCCTCTCTACTGCCAGTGAGTTCAGTTCCGATAGTAGCATTCAGATCCCATAGTAAATTTCAATTTCGACTGTTAAGTTTAGAGCCAACAATTTTTATCTCATCTGTTGTAGTCAGGTGTTTTTGGTGATGTAAATTTTACATCTATCACTTTTTGGTAATGTATGTTACATCATATACTGGAGATGTTATTAGAATCCCACTTGAGATTAACAATGTCTGTCTTATACTACTTCAGCCTCGACGTCTTACGGCTCCCCGGAGCTGATCCAACGACGAAACCATCCATCACAACAGCTCAGTACCCTGGACGTCGTCTACAGATTCCTCAGATCTTCCTCCACACCTTCAACAGCCACCTCTGCCTCAACTTCTTCAGCGACCAACCCAATGATGCCGAGGTCGACACGGCTACGGCAAAGAGGTTGTACACTTGTTGCATCACTTATTACTCTACATTCATGTCGATCCATTAGGGATATTTTGGTTCAAAGAAAAAACTGAAGAAAAAACATAGCAATAGGAAATTTTCCTATGGCACTCTACTATCCAATTATTCATGCATTTTGTTGAAAGGAATGGAGCAAAACATCCACCTGGACCTACTTTTCAAAATCCTATGCATGAAAACAAGACCAAGTGCATTAGTGGTAGAATAACATTCTAACTGTACATGCTTTCATATGGTTTCACTTTAATTTGGCCATGTTTCTTTGCATTGGTCTGCTCTTCCAATTCCTGTGAACCAAACACCCAAGTTTATAGAAATCCTGTTGAGGGAGTCCTGGATTAGGGGGTGTCCGGATAGCCGGACTACTATCATCGGCCGGACTATCATCATCGATCGGACTCCAAGACTATGAAGATACAAGATTGACGACTTCGCCCCGTGTCCGGATGGGACTTTCCTTGGCGTGGAAGGCAAGCTTGGCGATACGGATATGTAGATCTCCTACTATTGTAACCGACTCTATGTAACCCTAGCCCTCTCCGGTGTATATATAAACCGGATGGCTCTAGTCCGTAGGACAACAACAACAACCCTTACAATCATACCATAGGCTAGCTTCTAGAGTTTAGCCTCCTTGATCTCGTGGTAGATCCACTCTTGTAAACATCCACAATATCAATATCAATCAAGCAGGACGTAGGGTTTTACCTCCATCAAGAGGGCCCGAACCTGGGTAAAACATCGTGTCCCTTGTCTCTTGTTACCATCCGCCTAGACGCACAGTTTGGGACCCCCTATCCGAGATCCACCGGTTTTGACACTGACATTGGTGCTTTCATTGAGAGTTCCTCTGTGTCGTCACCGATAGGCTTGATGGCCCCTTCAATCGACAACGACGCAGTCCTGGGTGAGACTTTTCTCCCCGGACAGATCTTCTTATTCGGCGGCTTCGCACTGCGGGCCAACTCACTTGGCCATCTGGAGCAGATCGAAAGCTACGCCCCTGGCCGTCAGGTCAGGTTTGGAAGCCTAAACTTCACGGCCGATATCCGTAGGGACTTGATCTTCGATGGATCTGAGCCACAGCCGAGCGTGCCGCGTTGTCATGATGGGCACGACCTAACTCTGCCGCCGGACAGCATCTTGGAGGCCGCACACGAATCCGCTCCGACCCATAGTCCGGAGCCGATCGCTCAGACCGAGGACGGATGGCTGGATACCGCCTTGGGAGCTGCAACTTCTACGGCGATGGAGCCGAACACTTATCTTGTCCCGCATAAAGCCCATGACTCCGAGGTGCCGGACCCCCTGCCGTACTTTGAACCTCCTGCGCCCCTGCTAGTCGAATCTGATTGGGCGCCGATCATGAAATTCACCGTTGCGGACACCTTTCAGCACTCACCCCTCGGCGATATCTTAAATTCGCTGAAGCATCTCTCACTATCCGAAGAGCCCTGGCCGAACTACGGCCAGGATGGTCGGGATGCGGACAATGAAGAAATTCAGAGCCCACCCACCACCCACTTCGTAGCCACCGTTGACGATCTAACCGACGTGCTAAACTACGACTCCGAAGACATCAATGGTATGGACAACGATGCCGGAGACGATCAAGAACCAGCGCCTACAGGGCACTGGAAGGCCACTTCGTCACATGACATACATATGGTGGACACCCCAAAGGGAAGCGATACCGAGGAACAACGGCACGCGGCAGAGGATAATCCCGCCGATAAACAACCAAAACGGCGACGTAGACGCCGCCCTAAGTCCCGCCTCGATCAAAGCAGCATTCCTAACGACCCAGCGATAGAGCAGGGCAAACCAGCGGACGACAAAGAAACAACGAAGCAACCATCCGAATAGGACGAACCAGATAATCAACCCCTTCACGGAGCAATCAACAGTCCGGACACACCACCGGAGCATAAGAACCTTCACGAAAGACTCGTCGCCACTGCAAGAAGTTTGAAGAAGGAAAAACGGAAGCTCAAAACAACGGAAGACATCCTCAGAATGAAGTGGAGCAAAATACTCAAGACCGCAGACAAATATGGCAATGGCCATCAAACAAAGAGCTACCCGAAGCGCAAGCTACTGCCAGAATTCGACGAGGAAGCCATAGAGCCCTCACAGTCAAAAAATAAAGAGGCCGCCTGGCCGGATAGACGGCCAGATGACAGGCCAAAAGCGACAAGCGGCGCCGCACACAAGCCGACTTATGATCCTGGGAAAACGGACGGCCCAACTAGGTCCATCTACGTGCCAAAAAAGAGGGCCCCAGGAAGTAACACAACACGACAAGTGTTCGAAGACAGCGGCACACCCAAATGCAGGGGCGCCACACACCCGCTATGTTTTACCGATGAGGTGCTGGATCATGAATTTCCAGCAGGGTTCAAACCCATAAACATAGAGGCATACGACGGCACAACAGACCCCGGAGTCTGGATAGAAGATTACATACTACACATACACATGGCCAGAGGAGATGATCTCCACGCCATAAAATACTTACCCCTCAAGCTCAAAGGGCCAGCTCGGCATTGGCTCAAAAGCCTCCCAGAAAACACTGTTGGAAGTTGGGAAGAGCTTGAGGACGCGTTTAGAGCAAATTTTCAAGGGACTTATGTCCGCCCTCCGGATGCAGACGATCTGAGTCATATAACCCAACAGCCCGGAGAGTCAGCGCGCAAATTCTGGAACAGGTTCCTTACCAAAAAGAACCAAATAGTCGACTGTCCGGACGCGGAAGCCTTAGCAGCTTTTAAACACAACGTCCGAGACGAATGGCTCGCCAGACACCTCGGCCAAGAGAAGCCAAGAACAATGGCCGTGCTAACAAGCCTCATGACGCGCTTTTGCGCAGGAGAAGACAGCTGGCTAGCAAGATGCAGCACCAGCGACCCGAGTACATCCGAGATCAGAGATGGAAACGGAAAATCACGGCGCAGGAAAGATCAGCGCCGGAATATATAAAAAAGCCCAAAGGGCACGGCGGTCAACGCCGGATTCAAAAGCTCGCGGCCAAACAATAAAACACTACCTCTTAAGGACAACAATGACGAGCTATCAAATTTAAACAAAATTTTAGATCGGATATGTCAAATCCACAGTACCTCCGGAAGGCCTGCAAACCATACCAACCGAAATTGTTGGGTTTTTAAACAGTCCGGCTGACTCAACGCCGGACACAAGGGGCTCGATGCGCCAAGTGAGGACGATGACGAACCCCACCAGCAGAGCACCGGAAGTCAAAAGACTTTCCCACAAGAAGTCAAAACAGTAAACTCACTTCATGTGATAGTACGGAAAACCAACAAGGCACTCGCTAAGACAAGTGTCGCACGGTCCACCCCAGCGGAACACCGAGATTGGATGTCAAAACCAATCACTTTCGACCATCTGGATTAGTCCAGAAGTATCCGGAATGCAGAATAGACTGCCCTGATATCGGATCCCATAATAGACGGACTGCAATTCACCCAGGTTTTGATGGACGGCGGCAGTAACTTAAACCTGCTATATCCGGACAAAATCCGCAAGTCGGGATAAACCCCACTACAATTCGGCATAGCCGCACTTCCTTCAAAGGAGTGGCGCCAGGCCCTTACGCCAGGTGCACAGGTTCATTACTACTAGAAGTTGTGTTCGGGTCACCTGACAACTTCCGACGAGAAAAGCTAACCTTTCATGTCGCCCCATTTAAAAGTAGCTATCAAGCATCACTGGGACGGGAAGCTTTCGTCCGCTTCAATGCAATACCACATTACGCGTCTCTTACGCTTAAAATGCCCGGTCCATGTGGCATCATTTCATTAAAAGGTCGCCTGAGACCCCGGACATGGCTGGACGAGTCCGGAATGAATAAGCTAGGGGCTACCTAGCCGCACACCCCTTCACAAGGGTTTGTACATATAAGCCATAATGAGCTAACATAGGCTCAGCTTTATTAATCTATATTTCAATTTTTTATGCACTCTTTTGCACGATTTCTTTTCAAACTAAGTTCCTCTCTTTCTACAGATGAACAGCGTGCACAACCGTCCAGGATACGGCACAACGGAGACACAGGCGCAGACGTGCAGTAGGGACCCGTTGCAAGGACTCTTTTCAGACTAAGACCCTACGTAAACCTTTCTTACTGTCTCTTGTTGCTATAATCCCCTAGTTTCTTATTATAACCAGAGTGCAGCCTGGCGTTTTGGCATCGGCCGCGCCAGAAGACCTTGCCCGTACCTGGACACAAGGGGCTTAGGGCATTGTTTTGCCCGCTTTTGTAAAGACCGAACACCTTCGGGAGTGTTCGGCGTCTCGAGTTAGGCCTTATATGCATCAGCTCCGAATCATGTCTTTGGTCAAATGTTGGGTTTGCCCGGCTCCTGTGTTTTGCTGCCTTACGTTCCGTATCATCGGCTAACGCGGCACCAGGAGAACTACTGCGATTGTGCCCCAGTTCGGCTGGGCGAGCACCTCAGTAGAGAAAGCCGAAAACTGACTGTCATGATACAGCGAGAGACTGGTCAACCACTCGATCGACCATGGGAATGTTTAGAATTCCTCCGCTTTGACGAAGGGCCGTTTCCCGGTCAGGCACATACGCGCCCCAAATTCGGAGAGCGCGGTGCCCCCAGGGGCTATGTCGTAGCCCCACCCTCGAACTCCATGGCTAAGTGAAAGTGATAAAGCATTATAGTCCGGTTGCCTTGTTTGCTATGCTACCACCTCCTTTACAGGACCGAGACGTCGGATTAAGTGTGAAAACGTGCTATTTTTTGCGAACACCCCCGCACCTTGTGCGTGGGTGCTGAAGCCGACGACTGCCATCTTTCAGGTTATACACACGTATACATGAACGGCCGCAGAGGAGATACTCTATTACTTGAACGCACAAGTATAAAAGGCGCTTACATCATAAAGATTGTTTTACATTATAAAAACGTTCATTCGAACGTAACATCTTTTGAGCACTGTGACTCTATTACACGAGCACCACGCAACACTTCGCCAAAATAGTGCTCGGCGGGTAACCGGTTATCGTCCGAACCCGGGGTCGCAACAGCGATGGCATCCATCTCTGTCCAATGTGTCTTCACACGGGCGAGTGCCATCCGCGCACCCTCTATGCAGGCCGACCGCTTCATCGCCTTAATATGCGGCACCGCTCCAAGAAATCGCTGTAGTAAGCCAAAGTAACTCTTCGGCTCGGGCCTATCCGGCCAGACATGGGTCACTATATCCGTCATAGCAAGCCCGGACAACCTATTTAGCTCAGCCCACTCGGCCAAACGGTCGGTCAGCGGAAGTGAACACTCCGGACTATGGAATTGAGACCAAAACAGCTCTTCCGTCTTGTGATCCTTCTGACTTCGAAAATGCACAACGGCTTCCGCCGCACTCGCTGCTAAGTCCATATAAGGGTCCTCTGGACCCCACAGTTGGCCCAGCTGAGCATACTTTGGATCCGTAAACCTTCGGCACAGCAGAAAAGGCTTGCCAGCTACAATTTCTCCGGCCTGGCGCAACTCTTCCTTTATAGCCCGCATTGCAGAGCGGGCATCCTTGGCTTCGGCGGTGGCCTTCTCTAGGTCTTCTTGCCCCGTAGGCGCTCCTTCCCAAGAGCCTCATTGCGGTCGGTAGCATCTTTCAACTTCACGGCCATTTCGGCCATCTCTTCCCTGCTTCGGCAGTGTGCGGCCCTTTCGGCCGCTAACTCCTCGGCCGCCCTCAAGGCTGCCGCATTACTCCTTCTGGCCTGCTCCTTGGCTTGAGCAAGTTCGGCCCGAAGGCTCTCCAGAGCAGCGGCACTATCTGCATTTCACACACATGTTGTAAGGAGCTGGCTTCGGCCCCCTTACCAAGTGACCGCACAGAAACACTTACCTTGCGACTCATCAAGTCGCCTGTTGACCAGCGTGATGTCCGCATCCGCAACAGCGAGTTGCCGCTTTAGTTCAGCAACTCCATCAGTCCGGCTGCCCCCGGATGACCCGCCACCTGCATCGGCACGGCGGAAATTTAAACCTGCGATTTTGATCCTCGGCACGCTATCAATTTCGACAACCTACCGAGTCTCAGGGGCTACTATCTATACAGGGCGCATTCCATATGCAAAACTGTTAAAAGGTGTGTCATTTTTACGCACCTCAAACCCCGCCAGCTAACTCCTGACGGCATTATGCAACCCGCCTTCGGTGGACGAAATCCTTTCAATCACCATGCTCATCAATGCGTGGTGATCTTCTGAGATAGACGCCTTCTCAAGCAGATCCTTCAGCCGTACACCAGTTGGCGCCGAACTATCCGGCTTTGCCAAACCAGGGGGCTCCCTCTGTGACGACACTTTAGGCTTGTCCGCCCTATCCGACGGCGCCCCGGACAGAGGCGTCTCGCTCTCCATCATCTCCGGACGAAGGTCCCCCGAAGATGAGCTCATTTGCGAAGGACGGAGATCCGAACTACAAGGTAAAAACTTTAGTTATCCTCAGAAGCACAAATAGGGATGCCCCTTATTATAAAACTCCTTTCTTTCTACTTATGGCTCGTTGGAGGGCTGATTCTCAAAGGGAGACAAAGGGAGATTGTGCGGCCGGGGCCTCCCCGGACGCAGGGCCCTCTGGCGATGATTTCTTCCCCTGTTTAGAGGCTTTTGCCCCTGGGTCCTCGGAGGCAGTCCTCTTCTCCCCTTGAAGGGAGGGATTCTCGATCCCCCCTCTTTCAAGAGCCTCATTAGGCGAGGCAGTAGCTTTCCTGCTTTCCCCTTCGCCTTCCTTTGGAGGCGCAACCTCAAGCATCCGGACCAGCACGGAATCCGGCGCGGTCTCGGGGAGGGGGGCCGGACAACATATCAATTTTGCTTCCGCTATCCACTCCTGTTTAGAAGGAAGTTGGTCATAAGGCGAATTATTGAAAGGCAAACAAACGGTATGTCCGGACTTGGAACTACTTACTTGAGTATCCGGGCGATTGCAGCTTAGGCCAGCATCCTCGGTCAATTCCGGACGCGCCTATTGCGATCCGAAGAATAATTTGTACATCTCTAGGGGTGTCATACCCATGAAGTGTTGAAGAATCCGTGGGCCCTCCAGATTGAACTCCCACAGCCGAAGAGGGCGGCGTTTGCAGGGCGGGATACGCCTAATCAGCATAACCTGCATTACCACCACCATATCGACCTCCCTCGTTTGGAGATCTCGAATCCGGCCCTGCAGTAGGGGCACGTCCTTTGACGGCCCCTAGTTGAGCCCTTGGTTGACCCACGACATCAACCGTCGTGGAGGTCACGGGCGGAATAAGGGCGGCGGCTTTTGTCTGCGGCCCCTCGGAACGGTGATATAGAACCACTCTTGATGCCACGGGCCGAGCTCCACTTGGAAGGAGCCAGCGGGCCACAGGGCATCGGCCCTCCTACTTATGGCTGCCCCGCCACACTCCGCTTGACGCCCCCCAATCATCTTCGGTGCCACATTGAAGGTCTTCAGCCACAGGCCAAAGTGAGGGGTGACGCGGAGGAAAGCTTCGCAGACAACAATAAATGCGGAAATATGGAGGATGGACTCCGGAGCCAAATCGTGGAATTCCAACCCATAGTAAAACATGAGCCCTCTCAAAAAAGGATCCATCGGGAAGCCTAAACCCCGACGGAGGTGGGATACAAAAACGACATACTCGCCGGGCTCGGGGGTGGGGATGGCCTGCCCTTCGGCAGGCAACCTGTGCGAAATCTCATAAGCCAGGTACTTGGCCTCCCGCAGCTTTAGCACGTCCTCCTCCGTGACGGAGGAGGGCATCCACCGGCCCTGGAGGTCGGAACCGGACATTGTTGAAGGTCCGAAGCGCTCGAATCTGAAGCTCTAGGTGCTGGAACTTGGAGCGGGGAGAGGATTCGATGGAGGATTGAAGAAAAGAAACGAGCCTTGGTCCCGTTATAAAGAGGGAGAATACCAAGAGCCGTCTCCGTGACCATTTGGGACTCGCCTTCGATAGAGGGGGCGTGGCGACGGGCGCGGTTGGGTTACCCACGTCCGTATTGATGAGAATCCCGGATTAAGGGGGAACACGATCTCTGCTTCGACAAGACGTGCCAAGGAAACCGCTTCGCTAAATGCGCTGAGGTGGTAGAGTAAAAAACGATTCAAGTAATGGCTTGGTAGTGGCGTGACGTCATGCCGCAAAAAACGTCAGCAGATTGAACTTGTGTATATATTATTCTCTCTACGGTGGAATGTGGAATTTATTTTGCAGAGCCGGACACTATCCTGGTGTTCACAATCTTCTATCATTCGGAGGAGGAACCCGCCTTGCAATGCCAAGCAATATACGCGCCGGACTTATCGTCATTGAAGCCTGGTTCAGGGGCTACTGGGGGAGTCCTGGATTAGGGGGTGTCCGGATAGCCGGACTACTATCATCGGCCGGACTATCATCATCGACCGGACTCCAAGACTATGAAGATACAAGATTGAAGACTTCGCCCCGTGTCCGGATGGGACTTTCCTTGGCGTGGAAGGCAAGCTTGGCGATACGGATATGTAGATCTCCTACTATTGTAACCGACTCTATGTAACCCTAGCCCTCTCTGGTGTCTATATAAACCGGATGGCTCTAGTCCGTAGGACAACAACAACAACAACCCTTACAATCATACCATAGGCTAGCTTCTAGGGTTTAGCCTCCTTGATCTCGTGGTAGATCCACTCTTGTAAACATCCACAATATCAATATCAATCAAGCAGGACGTAGGGTTTTACCTCCATCAAGAGGGCCCGAACCTGGGTAAAACATCGTGTCCCTTGTCTCCTGTTACCATCCGCCTAGACGCACAGTTCGGGACCCCCTACCCGAGATCCGCCGGTTTTGACACCGAAACCTGTGTTTACAAATGCACTGTTTCCCACGTGAATTCCTATCCTATTCTGGAGTTTTTCCTATCCATGCATTTTTAGAATCCTGCAAGCCAAAGGAGCCCTTACAGAATTACTTCAGTTACATGTAGGTGTCGAAGAAAACTTTGTGTGGTTTGTCCTGCTCCTACCGCGACGTCGTCCACCTCACATGAGCTGCTCCATTGGCAGAAGCATCCACCAGGCCAGACATCACGACTCTTGACCGTCTTTTGCCGCCTCAGATCTCCTTCCCTGCCGCCGGCACCCACCGCAATGGCATCACCATCATCGCCTCTGCGGATGAACCTGAGGAGTACACGGGTCCACAAGAGAGGTCACTCTCTTTTTTTTGCCTATGTTATGCATTGCTTAATATTACCTGCTACTTTATCGTCATTTTCACCTCTTAGACTCCAAGTCAGGTCCAAATTAACGTTCAAACTTGAGCTTCAAAATTACTTGTGGGGCACATATCGAGGCAGCAATGAATAGTATCTCTGTCTATTATCTGGTTCACCTAGGGTATGCCTATGTTGTTCATCTTGGGTGGGAAACAAATAGCAAAGCAATCATCGTCTGTCTTTTTATTAAACTAAAGCTATCATCAGTCTGCTATCATTATTTTTGGATCCATCCACTGGTTGTTACCATCACTCTAGATTTCTGCATGCTCTCCTTACATAATCTCACTATATTATTTTTGTATGCATGTCAGATATTGTACATAATCATGCTGAACATGTAGAGAAAAAGAGAAGAGTTTTGCGCGGCAATACAATGTCATGCAGACATCGCTCCATGGTGGGTTCAATGGCAAACCCTCCCCCCTCTCCAGATTGTAATCCAGAAGAAGATATCTGTTCTGAGGCGGATTCAGACGCAGCTGACCACTCCTATTTACCCCCTAAGGTGTTTGCTCTCACTTGGCATGATGATGTTAGTCATATCATGCATATATTGCCTTGCAGTGCATACTTTCGACATCATATATGTCATCTTAGTTTAGACATGTTCGGTAATGCCACCTGTTTAGTTTCTATATCATATATGGGAATTATGCAGTCTCATCTCTTTTAGCCAGCCATAATATATGTGAAATATGCAATGCCATCCTGTTTAACCAGGCATCATATATTTGAATGATATCTTGCCCATCCATTTCTTCATTACATTTCCATTTGTCGACAATGCTTGTACATTAAACTACTCTTCCTGTGAACCAGCCATTGGAGTGGGTGATGGAAAATCTGGAGTGAAAACAAGGTCTTCAGAGCAGACAGTGCTACCTGTCTGAGCAGATCTCTTGCTGGGTCCCGATAGCTCCTCGGAGATGATGACCATTCCTATTCTCCCACCGAGGTGTATGATCTAACTTGGCACGGTTATACTGCTCATATCATGCATATGGTGCCTGGCATTGCATAGTTTAGACATCATATACACAATAAACAACACCATGTTCTTAGTTTAGACATCATATATGCGAATGCCCTCTGCTTAGCATATAAATCACATATGTGAATTAAATCATGTGATCTTGATTACTTAGATAACATGTATGTGAATTATGTCATGCGAACCTGTTTACTAAAGACATAATATAATTATCTCATGCCATCCAGTTTGGTTAGTCATCATATCCTTGAATTATGTCATGCTATGCTGTCCAGTTTAGATAGACATCATATATGTGAAATTATGTATACTATCCTTTTTAGTTAAAAAATATACATTTCAACTATTCCATCCCTCTTTTTTCACACTATCTATTGCATCTATCTCTCATACAATGTCTGTACATTCAACTATGTTTCATGTTTATCAGCCATTTGTTTTGGAGCGGGTGATGGCAGTATCTAGCGGAGTAAAAACACGGTCTTCAAATAAAACAATGCTACCTCTTGGTGGAGATAGCACCCGGTTGTACATGCATGAGAACCAGCCCTACCACACATAACCCAGACTCTCGCAGAGTGTACCCCTACTGCGATGGACAGAGAACTAGCTTCACCCAATCTAACCCCAACCCCAGCGGATACTAACCTAGTTCCTGTTGACACATCACCATCTCCACCATAGAGCTCCCAAACAAGAGCAGTTAGTAAGGCAGCTCATGTGCCCAAAGCGCCAGTACTACCACGGCGAACCCCAACTCCACCAGTTAGTACACCTATTCCTGTAGAGGAAGCACAACCAGCCATTAGTAGTTTAGCATCCATCGCATTTGATGTTGTTAAATCCTATGTGTCTTCCCATCATGGAAATATTATACTGAAGATGAAGGAAAATGCCAGTTGTAGGTGTTTGTCTAGGATTTATGTGTAAGTAATGTTATTCATGGCAATCACTTTGCTTTGTTCCGTACATTCTACCTCCATGATGGTTATAATACAGAAATTTTTCCCATTTTTCTCTATAGAGAAGGACCGATTTGGAAACTCGGGATGACATAACCTATGCTAATACCTCTGCTATCTTCAAGAATGCTTGGTGGCAGTATCGGAATTACCTGAAGAAAATGTACTTCACTGGCAATAAACTCATCAAATTCCCTTACCTTCTCCTGAGACACATTTACTGGACGATGACTGGGAACGCCTTGTTCTGTACTGGTCCCGAACCAAGAATATGGTAAGGTCTATGAGCTCATTTTTTATTTTTAAGTACTATATGCCTGCGTCTTATTGTACTCTTTTCATGTAGAACAAGTGCTTAAACCTGAAAAACAATTGTTCTCATATAAGATTCCATTGCTATCATGCATACTACTTTGCTCTTGTATCACTGTATTTACTCATACAAACTTATTTTTAAATTGAAGGGTCCAATCGAAACTCCAATGGCACAATAGGTATGTTTACGCATGTTTCTTTAACATGCTTACTCTTATAAATAGCTCTGTTGATTTCAATTTCAATTTTGTATACAGTTGACTTCTCATATCATGCACATTACTAGCATCACAACAGAGCCAATACTGTTGTTGTACATGTGGACCCGTGGTACCCATCTGAAATCTTGTTGTGCCGTGTAGTTTCCCACGCTTTATATTCTTTTAGTGCTGCTTTGTCTTGAACTGATATAATTTGAACCGTGTCTCTATTTTGATTTCGCAAGACAATGCAGTGACCATAGGATATAGAATATATGTTTGTTTGATGCTTTTATTATCTACTATTTAGCAATAGAAGACTTGGTAGTTTGATCCTATCCACCTTACTAATGAACTGGTTCACCGAAATGAGTTCCATATACTAGTACATGCTAAACTTGTTATGTGTCTGCTTGTTTCTTCTTTTAGAATGCTGAATATTTTGGAAGAGTGCCTTATTAAGCAATGGTAAAAGAAGTAATGTAGATAAGGTTCAAGATAGTGAGACATCCTTGTTGGTCTCCAACAAAGCTGATAAAACAGCTAAGGAAAACTATCTTGAAGACAGTGAGACAACCCCAAAGTCCTGTCTTGGTGTAGTGTTCGAGTTACTGGCCACTACCACTGGCACAAGCTATTCAAACTAACTGTCTGAATCAGTTCGATTTCTTGAGTCTCAACTACAAGCTGAAAGACATCGATCGGCTGTGCTGCGACAAGAAGCCGAAGGACCGCAGGAGTCCCTGGAGCATTCACATGCATACTTTTTGATGTAACAGCAAGCGTTGGAGGATAAGCACCAAACAGGAGAAAGCTAATAAGCTTGCTAAGGTTATTGCCATCATGGTGGATACCCAGGATAACGTTTCTTGAGCTCTTCTGAAGTTGTTTTAGTTCTGGACTTGTTTGGCTGCCGCGTTTATTTGCACTAGTGGCCAATTTAGATGGCCAGTGTATGTAATATGCTACTTTGTTCCCTATATTTGCACTGTTGGCGAACTTTGATGCCCAGTGGATGTAATATGTGTAATAGCCATAATAGCCTTGCGTTAGTGGCTTGCTTATTTATTTCCTTGTTGTCTTGTTTAGTTGTTTGCTTGTAGTCACTACAGTTCTTTTTCCGCGTTTTTCTAGTGGACACAATAACCTATTTTTATAACAAGGCCACAATAACCATGGCAACACACAGACTATTGTAACCATGGTCCTGCTACCTACTATAGTGACCATGGCCCTCCTACGGGCCATAGGATCCATGGGCCTTTTATGGGCCGTAGGATCCGTGGGCCTTCTACGGGTCGTAGGATCCATAGGCCTTCTACGGGCTGTAGGATCCATGGGCCTTCTATAGGTCGTCTAATCTATGGGCCTTCTACGGGCCGTATAATCGTTTCACCAAACATGGGCCATACTATTCATGGACCAATAATGGTCCGCAAAATGGGCCATAAATGGGCTAGAGTGGAAATCGTCTGTTTTATGGCCCAACCATAATGGGCCGTTAATAAGCCGTATTTGATGACACTATGAAAACAGCCCAACGGGTTAACGGGCCGACTATAACCACGGGCTAAATTTGGCCCACAAGAGGAACATGACAGTAACAGACTGTAAGTAACCAAATTCTGGAAATGAGCCCAAGAATAAATGGGCCCTGAGAAGGCCGAAAGTTAACATGGGCTGGAAATGGCCGACGGAATAATGGGTCGTTAATCGTATAAAGCGATACACTGTTCATTATGGGCCAGTTTCATCTCGGGCCTTTAATGGGCCCAGAGTAACAAAGGGCCTCCTATGGGCCGAAAGACCCCATGTGCCATACATGGGCCGGAAGTTACAACGGGCTGGGATCATATTGGACGGCCCAGATGACACTACTAGGCCTAATTCGGGTAGGCCATAACGGGCCCTGAGTTAGCGGGCTGTAAATAGGCTATATGCGAATAGGTCGTTAACAGGCTTTCCGTGGGCCTGCCCGCTACCTTTTGACCAAGTCAAATGGGTCGGCCTTTTCACCGAAATGGGCCTCTGTTGGGTTTTGCCACGTGTCGATGTATCATAGGCGCCTTCGGTCCAATGAGTGGATGGCATATGTCCCAACGGTGAGCTGACACGTTGTTCCTCTAGCAATTGAGAATTTTACACGTGGAAAATCCCCATTGGTCCCGGCAGTTAACGGGTTATCGGATCCAAACTAGAACCCAATATCTTAACGGCGACCCGTTACGGTGGATGCCATGTGTCGGTTACCTTTGACGAAAGGACTTCTATGACGCGTGATTTATCGTCATGGAAGTGGACACTTCCGTGATGATAATTTTGGTAATGTCATGGAACACTTCTACGACATCACATGTATGACTATCTTGATTCTGTCATAAAATCGTCATGGATGTACATGTAGGACAGAAAACGTGACCTACTGTGACAAACATGTATCATCACAGAAGTGTACTTTTTTGTAGTGCTTGCCGAACCACAAAGGGGCAGCCCTGCGCCATATGTGATCATGCTCCCACGCCGACACAACTGCACACAAATAACAAATACTTGCAACCCAACACAAAAGAGGGGTTGTCAATCCCTCCATGGTATTGAGATAGATTAAATTGTATGAGATTGGGTAAATAGATCTTGCAAAAACACAAAATAAATAAATAAATAAAGTGTAGCAGGGTATGTTTGGGTTTTTGGAATAATAGATGTGTAAAGAATATGATAGAAAATAGACTCGGGGGCTGTAGATTTCACTAGTGGCTTCTCTTGAGAAAACAGCATACGATGGGTAAACAAATTACTGTTGGGCAATTGATAGAAGAGCAAATAATTATGATGATATCCAAGGCAATGATCATGTATATAGGCATCACATCCAAGATTAGTAGACCGACTCCTGCCTGCATCTACTACTATTACTCCACACATCGACCACTATCCAGCATGCATCTAGTGTATTAAGTTCATGGAGAAATGAAATAATGCAATAAGGATGATGACATGATGTAGACAAGATCTATTCATGTAGGAATTGACCCCATCTTTTCATCCTTAATAGCAAGGATACATGTGTGCCTCGCTACCCCTTCTGTCACTAGGTGAGGACACCACAAGATCGAACCCATCACAAAGCACATCTTCCCATTGCAAGAAAAATCAATCTAATTGGCTAAACCAAACCAAAGTTTCGGAGAAGAAATATGAGGCTATAACAATCATGCATATAAGAGATCAAAGCAGACTCAAACAATATTCATAGATAGATCTAATCATAAACTCGCAATTCATCGGATCCCAACAAACACACCACAAAAAGTCATTATATCAAATTGATCTCATAGAGGAGAACATTGTATTGAATATCAAAGAGAGAAGAAGCCATCTAGCTACTGCCTACGGACCATAGGTCTATGATGAACTACTCACGCATCATCGGAGGAGCACCAATGAAGATGACGAACCCCTCCGTGATCATGTTCCCCTCCGGCAAGGTGCCGAAATAGGGCTCTAGATTGGGTCTCGTGGTTCTAGAACTTGCAGCGGCTGGAATTGTGTTTCGTCGACTCCCCTAGGGTTTCTGGAATATTTGGGTATTTATAGAGCTGTGAGGCGGTGGAAAGGACCTCCGTGGTTCCCACCACCCACCTGGGCATGCCAGGGGCCTTTGGCACGCCCTGGTGTCTTGTGGGCCCCACGGGCCTCCCCTTTGGTACTTCCTTGGCTACAAAGTTGCCTTCTGGGCAGAAAAAGATCCTTGGATCCCAAGTTGTCTTCTGGGTAGAAAACGTTTCATGGCATTTGGACTTCGTTTGGTACCGATATTCTCCGAAGTGAAAAACAAGCAAAAAAAAGCAACTGCCACTGGGCACTATGTCAATAGGTTAGTCCCAAAAAATGATATAAAGTTGCTATAAAATGAATTTTAAACATCCAAGAATGATAATATAACAACATGGAACAATCAAAAATTATAGATATGTTGGAGATGTATCATCATCTTCAGACTGCTGCATAGGGGCTTTGTCGTGTGGATGCCCGGAATCGCTGACATTGTGACGCTGCTCGCCGTGCGTGATTTGAGATGGTCGCGATGTGTGCACTGGCATGGGTGTCTTGGATGTCGTCGCGCCGTCCTTGGAGTTTGCCATGCCACCCGTAGGCAGCACACCTCCATTGTTGGACCCGGTGGCGTGCGTGTTGTTGTTCCCGTCGCAGATGATGCCGCCCGCCTGGCTCTGATCGCCAGAACATCACAGAAGCTGTTCACCGCCTCTGCCTCCTCTGCCTCTGATCGCCAGAACATCACGGAAGCTGTTCACCGCCTCCGCCTCCTCTGCCTCTGCCCGTGCCGCCACCTATCTGCATAGGCGCCAGCGCTTTGGACGTGGATGGACCAGCCGCTGTGGTGCCCTTCTTGTTAGGTGCCATGATGATGATGATGATGAATAAACTAACACGATGATTGCCGAATAAGTTTAGCGCAAGCGACCCCCCTGCTTGGCGCACCAAAGATGCCATGTGTATGATGATCTATGGGATCATGGTGATCTCTTCGTGGTTCGACTGAGGAGATCTACAAGCACAAAGAGCAGATCTGGCAATCAACATAGTAGTTCCTGGTATGGGTTGCTGTGAAGCCTAATACCCTACTCCTTCTTTTGTGTATTGGACGTATGAGCACAAGAACAAGGAGTGCGACTGTCCAGCAAGATTGCACAGGAAGTGCAGCTACACGTGTAATTCGGCAAAGTGTTGACCTTTTTAAAGGTAGCCATGGGGCTCCTTTTATAGGGAAAGGGGCTAGCACAGTGTCAAAATAGTCTTTACATAAGATAAACAATGCCCACAGTGCCAAATACCTAAATCTGACGGGTTAGGACAAATGCATTACATGTGTTGTGAGGTGTCATGTCGATAAACCTCCCCGGCAAGGATTGCCTCTCCTTCTGTTTCATTTGCCCATCTACCTCATGTTTCCTTGACACGCTCCTGGGACGGGTGTCATTAAAGTTGTGTCTTCGGAGTAAGCTGACACATACCCAGACAAGACTCACCTAAGTATCTGCCTCCTCTACACCTATGCGACAAGGGACAAGCTGATTGCTGAAGTGGAGCGGTGGCAAGGTAGTGGGATATTCCCGGGATCAGAGCTTGTCGGGTCTTTGCTATCTTGTCGTCAACTCCAAGGTTGATCTTCTATATTCTTCTGCAGTACTTCTCGACCACTTGACTGGAGGTTTTATTTGTTCCTTCATCAATATTCTTGGACTTATCTTGAATTGTCCTCCGGTAAGCCCTGCCACCGGGAATGCTGCCACTGCATGTGCACAAGTCTGGGGGTACTAAAGTACCCAAACTTTAGTGCACCAACAAGTTGCTATCATAAGGGGCAATATAAAGTGACATTCCTTTACATTAAGAGTTTCCACATATAAAAAATCAAAAGCACATGACAACCTCTTCTTCCATCTGCAAAGGGTCTATATTTTACTTTTTAGTTTTTACTTTTATGCAAGAGCCAATAGTATTGATTCTCATTTCAACCTCAATTATTCTCCACTTGGAAAGCATCATGTGGTAGGGAATGATCTAGGCACATATATCTAACCGAATATAGGTAATCATGAGTTATTATTGTTGACATTATCCCCAAGATAAATAAGTTGGGAGGCAAAATATTAAGCCCCTATCTTCCTCTGTATCTCATTGGAACAGCTTGTTCCATAAATGTCAGCAATCATGGAAGACTATATGATAGTTTAGTATGTGAAGTTTGCTAAAACAAAATCTCTTACATAGACCCTTCCTAAAAATAAGATGAATTGTAATTGTTTGATGTCTGAGAACATAGTTTGTTAGTTTTCAAGAAAGTTTATTGTCTATACTTTAACATGTGAATAGCTTGCTACTTGATCATGAGAAGTCTTATGGGAAAGAGTTGTTTTTTATGATGCTAGGAAAAGTGATTGAAATTATCATTGATCAAACTTATGCACCATGCTAGCATTCACACTTCCTAAATTATTTCTTTTATCATTTACCTACTCAAGGACGAGCAAGAATTAAGCTTGGGGATGATGATAGATCACCAACGTATCTATAATTTATGAAGTATTCATGACATGTTTACAACAATTTTATATGTTTTCGGTGCACTTTTATATTATTTTCATGAAATAACCTATTAACCTAGTGCCCAGTGCCAGTTGCTGTTTTCTGCATGTTTTTGGTTTTCCAAAAAACCCATACCAAACGACATCCAAATGCCACGAAAATTTACGGTGATTTTTATGGAAAATAATAGACCCAGAAAGCTTCGGGAGGGAGTCATAAGGTCTCCAGGGGGCAGAAGCCTGGGCGGTGCCCTCCTAGGGCACGTCACTGGAGCATGTGGGACCCTCGGGCACGCCCCTTGTTTTGAATCCAAAGCTAAAAAATCCTATTAATCCAGAAACCCATGAAAGTTGACCTAGATGAGTTTTTCTGCCGTCGTAAGCCTCTGTTCAGAAGTGATCTCATCCAAAGCTCCATCTGGCACCCTGTCAGAGGGGGGAAGTCATCATTGGAGGCCATCTACATCATCCCCACTACTTCCATCACTACAAAAAAAGACACATCCGTGACATTTTGGGCCGAACGAAAAAAAATTCTGTCATACATATGACACTTCTATGACGATAATTGTGACAAAACCTGGTATCATCATAGATGTGGTGGGCTCCCACTTCTATGACAAAAAATCATGACAGAAAATGGGCTTTTCGTCCTGGGCGGGCCGGAGACACAGCTGCATGACATTCTTTGGGCCGTCCATGACGGAAAAAACCGTGGTAGAAGCAAGGGGGAGGAAAATTTCGGGGAGTTGCCAGTTACGGTGGGAGGTCGGGGGCCGAGCGATGCGCGTTTCTCTCGTACACGTACGTGTGTGTGTGCGAGGCCTTGGCTCTAACTAAACCCGAGCGAGGCGTTGGGCTCTAACTGAACCCGAGCGATTGCACTGCAGGCTACGCGTTTCTGAACCCGAGCGATCGATCGATGGCTGTTAACTGAACCTGATGGAGCGATTCCTTCGCTACTGCTGCTAAATGAAGCCGATCGATTGGATGAACAGTGAGCGTTGCGGGGGGGGGGGGGGTTGGATGAACAGTGAGTGGTGGCATTGCCTCTGGATGAACAGGACCCCGTGGTGTAGAGGGCTGGATGAACAGTAGACGGTGGAGGGGTGGCCGTGGAGGGGTGGTTGAACAGGACCCCGTGGTGTGGTGGAGGGCTGGATGAACAGTAGACGATGGAGGGGTGCCCGTGGAGGGGTGGTTGAACAGTAGCCGGTGGAGTAGCACGCGGTGGAGGCTGGATGAACAGGAGCCCGTGGAGGCCGGAGGAGGTCGACAGTAGCCCATGGAGGCTGGAGGAGGTCGACGGTGGAGATGAACAGTATCCCGTGGAGTCCCGTTTGTGGTACGCCACACCCCTGCCGATGAACAGGACCCCCGTTTCGACCGTAGGAGGTCCGTTTCGTCCGTTTTGCGGTACGCCACACCCCTCCCGATCAACAGGACCCCCGTTTCGACCATAGGAGGTCCGTTTCATCCGTTTTGCAATACGCCACACCCCTCCCAATCAACAGGACCCCCGTTTCGACCGTAGGAGGTCCGTTTCCTCTGTTTTGCAGTACGCCACACCCCTCCCGATCAACAGGACCCCCGTTTCGACTGTAGGAGGTCTGTTTCCTTCGTTTTGCGGTACGCCACACCCCTCCCGATCAACAGGACCCCCGTTTCGACCGTAGGAGGTCTGTTTCCTCCGTTTTGTAGTACGCCACACCCCTCCCAATCAACAGGACCCCGTTCCGAACGTGGCCGGTCGAACACAAGGCCGTTTCCTCTGTTCTTCGGTACGCCAGGCCTCATTTCCATCGCCTGTTCCGTCCAAGCCCTCCCGACGAACACGACCACGCATTCCGTTCCGACCCAGCCGGTTGGCTCCCCATGAACACGACGATGACGCTGTTTCTTCGTTCCGACCCAGCCATGTATGTATGCGCGAGTAGGCGTTCGAGACCCTGCCCGTATGTATGTACGTGGACGTATTTTCTTTCTTGCACCCTCGCCGCTGTACATACGTATACATGCTACATGCGCGCCTCTACTACGACACGTGCGCGCCTCTACATCGACCAGTATGTACGTACACGTTCGCGAGCAGAATGACAATGCTATGTACGCTTCGACCAGGTGTGTCCCGACTGTCAGGCACTTCCTTGCGTGCGAAGATGTAGCTGGTGGGTCCCAGCAGTCAGGGGGGCGAATCATTTTTTTTGCCCGGACGCACTTCCTTGTGTGCGAAGATTTAGCTGGTGGGTCCCAGCAGTCAGGGGGGCAAATCATTTTTTTGCCCGGACGCACTTCTTTGCATGCGAAGATGTAGCTGGTGGGTCCCAGCAGTCAGGGGGAAACTTTTTTTCATGAAATACATTGGCCCGTCCGGTGGGTCCCTGCTGTCAGGTGGAGGAATCATTATTTTCCGCGTAATAAGGAGGCACTTCCTTGCTGCGGCCGTGGACCCAGCTGTCAGCCTCTCCACGTACAGCCCACGTCCGATGGAAGTCGTTCCTTGACCACGTTGACCATGCCGCGCCGAGAGCACCACGGCGGTGGACGACAGTGAGGCCTAGGAAGGGGACGACTCGGAGCCGGGGAAGATGCAACAGTGGATGCCCACATGAAAAAGAGTACGAGGGTTCACTGGTTCGGCTGCGGTGTGAGGCTGCTGTCGCCGCAGAATAACAGGGGGTGTGGGTGAGTAGAGGGATGGCCTGGCCAGCGGTGGGAGTAGTAGGGGGCGGTGAGGCCTCCGCGGCATCATAGCCGGCCATGGGAGGCAGGAGCACGTGGCACGACCGGCGCTGGTTTGGGCGGCTGGAGCAAGAAGACCAGAGGTTGAAGAAGCACTACAACCGTTGGATGAACATCGTACGGTAACAGGAGCTAGCATCGTTCATATTGACTAAGTTGACAAAGCCCTCCGTCCCCGTCACCTTGGTAGGCCCACAAGTCAGCCTCCCAGTATGCTGGGTTCCAGCCGGCAGGGGGAGTATTCATTTTTTTTGTGCGTAATAAGGAGGCACTTCCTTGCGTGCGAAGATAGCTGGTGGGTCCGACAAGTCAGCGGGGGGCACGTTTTTTTCGGGAAATACAGAGGCCCTTCCGGTGGGTCCCAGATGTCAGGTGGAGGAATCATTATTTTGCACGTAAGAAGGAGGCATTTCCTTGTGTGCGGCCGTGGACCCAGCTATCAGCCTCTCAACGCATAGTCTACTTTCGATGGTGTCGTTCCTTTACCACGTTGACCACGCCGCGCCGAGCGCATCCAAGGTGGTGTACGACGGCGAGGCCCCGGACAGAAACGAGCAGGAGATGGGAAGACGTGGGAGTAGAGTCGCAGACGGAGAGGTGTACGAGGGTTAACTAGTTCTAGTGCGGTGTGGTTCGGCAGTCGGTGGAGAAGAACAGGAGGTGTGGAGGGGTGGAGGGATGGCCTGGACAACGGTGGAGTAGCACTTCACAGCGAAGCGTGCTAAGCAGAGCTGCTAGCAGCATGAGGCGGGAGGTGGTCCCGGCGGCGCTGGAGGAAGAAGACGAGATACTGAAGATGGATGCCGGTCGTTGGATGTAAATCCAACGGCTAACATGTCAGAATCATTTGTTGACTAAATTGACAACGACTTGCGTTGGCTTCGACCTATTGGCCCACATTTTAGCCTCCAAAAATGTGGCACGTATTCAACCCATCTTTTCAGAATTTACAGTCTTTTTTTTGCGCGATAGAATTTACAGTCAATTTGATCTTCTTTTTTTAATTACAACCATTAGCTGGGCTGGGTGAATAATTAATGTAGCGTCCATCCGGCCCATTTATTTTATTTTCTAAAAAATTATAGGCCATTTGCACTTTATCTAGATACACGATTTTGCTGGGCTGATTCTAATTATAATGTTGGGTTGGGCCAGCAATCTTATCAAAAAATAAAAAAGGGCTGAGCATTTTGTTATAAATATATTTAAATAATAAATGATATTATTACATTCGTCCTTAAATCTACCAAGCTTTTGTACACAATCACTAGGATTTCCGTGCCAAAACAATCCAGGATTTTATTTGTTAAGAAATTATTTTTATAAGTTAATAAGATGTGGGGTATTATTTTCTTACATATGTAAGTATCTGTTAAATATATGATGACAATAAAAATAATATATAATAACATATAAAATAATTTAAATATATATAATATAGTTAGAAGGGAAACATAAGTTGTACCTGGCGTTCCTATTCTTATATAGAAAAATAGAACAGACCTCTGTGTTTTCTTAAAAAAATACATAAATTGGGCTGCCAAAAATAAAACCTCAGATGGGAGGTCCATAGGCCGGTCGATACATGACGGCCCTAAGAAAATACAAACAGGCCCTCCCATCCGAGGTCGTGCGCTGCGCATGTTAAAAATGAAAGCCTAGACGGGACAGCCCAAAACCAAGTCCAACACTTGCCAAAACTTCGTCCCTCATTTTCTCTGTGTTTCACACACTCGACATTGTGTGGGCATTTTGACTGTGCATCATATGAAGATGTGCTATGCATGAATGTTGACCAGCATGATGTTAACTGGCTGGTAGTTCCATTTTCGACCATGAATAAAACTTCCAACATGATGTTAACACTGTTTGAAAAGGCCGTGTTAATATAAATGCTCTGCCTCTCAAAGTTGCAGTTTCATATCTGAAACTGAACTTGCAGTTTCTTATCTGAAACTGAAACTTGCAGTTTCTTGTCATCTGCACTTTTATACTCCTATGAAACTACATTTTTTTAAGTGCTAAAAATAGATCTCTAGAATTCATAAAATTGTTCATATGCTCAATACTAAAAATCTAAAATTCAAAAGACATTCATATCTGAAAGTACTCTCAAAATACACAACACAAAACACAATTCACAACCTGCAAATACTGACAACCCTAAGCTCCTCCTGACAATTCACAACCTGCCCGACTATTGGGCTGGGGGGTGGGAGGCAGCCCCCTCCTATTCCTCGGCGGCAGACAGCCGCCCCGTGAGATGATGTGAACGGCGAGGGAGACTGTCGGTGTCAAAACCGGCGGATCTCGGGTAGGGGGTCCCGAACTGTGCGTCTAGGCGGATGGTAACAGGAGACAAGGGACACGATGTTTTACCCAGGTTTGGGCCCTCTTGATGGAGGTAAAACCCTACGTCCTGCTTGATTGATATTGATATTGTGGATGTTTACAAGAGAGGATCTACCACGAGATCAAGGAGGCTAAACCCTAGAAGCTAGCCTATGGTATGATTGTAAGGGTTGTTGTTGTTGTTGTTGTGTCCTACGGACTAGAGCCATCCGGTTTATATAGACACCAGAGAGGGCTAGGGTTACATAGAGTCGGTTACAATGGTAGGAGATCTACGTATCCGTATCGCCAAGCTTGCCTTCCACGCCAAGGAAAGTCCCATCCGGACACGGGGCGAAGTCTTCAATCTTGTATCTTCATAGTCTTGGAGTCCGGTCGATGATGATAGTCCGGCCGATGATAGTTCGGCTGATGATGGTAGTCCGGCTATCCGGACACCCCCTAATCCAGGACTCCCTCAGAGACGATGGCGGGGAAGCATCGTCAGGCCAACTGCTTTTCTCCTCTTGTAGTTGGGTTCGGTCGACGAAGACTCCACCGGCTCGCTCTGGCAGGACACCCTCACAAATGGCACCCGGTAGATGCTCGATCCTTCAATATCTGGTGGATGCTCCATCTGGGATCGATACTCCCGCCACCACTCCCTCACGATCGGATTCGGTGAATCTGTTTGCTCCATGGCCCAGAGGAGCAGCTCTATGTACTCCGGCGCGACTCCCTCCGGGAGTACCGCCGCCTTTTCGCTCTGTTGCAGATATTTGGCCATGGATGTCACCGTCGCCGCTAGTTGGTCCTTGTTGACAAACCAAGACTGTATCTCCAACATCCTAGCTAGCTTCACAGGGTCATCGTCTGCGATCCTCACGTATCAGTTGTACTCCTCCATCGATCTACTTCTCCACAGCACCTTCACTCGCCGGCTGTGGTTTTTGAATGGAAGAGGAGAGGAGCAGCGCTGGTTTTGGATTAGAATGGGAGAGGAGCGATGCTGGTTTTGGACTGGAACAGGAGAGGAGGGCCGGTGGTTTTGAAATGGAAGAGGAGAGGAGCGGCGCTGGATTTAGATTGGAACAGGAGAGGAGCGGCGGTGGTTTAAGAGGAGAAGAGCGGAAGAGCGGCGCTGGTCTTGGAAGTATTTTTTTTGTTGTTTTGCGTATTTTGGGTCAAAGTTTGACCACTACTGTATGTGACAAGCAAAATGTGAATGCATGTCACCAAAAATTGTATCGTTTGGTTTGTATCTGAATGTACTTTTAAATTATATTATTTTTGCAACGTATAACATATATTTTATGTGGGAAAATCATGGTCAATTATGACCCAGAATAAAAGGGAGACTAGTTAATGTGGGGTCTCTTAATGGAAGGGTAAATTGATTTTGATTTTGATCCAATCACAGCGCACCGGCCCTCTCGCCAAATCCTAAATTGCTGACGCATGCTCCTCTCCCTCTTCTCCATTGAAAAACCACCTCCTCTCCTCTCCATCATCTCCATTCCAAAACCATCATCTCGCCTCTCCCTCTTCTGATCTTCTCCATCGCAAAACCACCTCCTCTCCTCTCCATCATCTCCATTCCAAAACCACCTCCTCGCCTCTCCATCATCTCCATTCCAAAACCACCATCTCGCCTCTCCCTCTTCTGATCTTCTCTCCATTGCAAAACCACCTCCTCTCCTCTCCATCATCTCCATTCCAAAACCACCTCCTCTCCTCTCCCTCTTCTCTATTGCAAGACCACTGTCTCTCCTCCCATCTTCCAAAGCTAGCACTGGACCACTCAGAACGACATCTATGGAGAGGATGCAGCAGCGAATTAGGAAGATCGCCGACGGCGACCAGGCAAAGTTAGCCAGGTTGAAGGAGATCCTTAGTTGGTTTGACAATGAGTGGGAGATTTCAAGGATGGTGCGTGCCATGTGGCAATGTATGCGGAAGAGCGAGATGGCAGCGATGAGGGCAGTGATGTACATGTACTCCTCGGCGACAGTCATGCCGCAGTCCTCCGAGTTCATCGAGTATCTCCTATGGGCGATGGAACAGATAGATTCGCCCGAGGCGACAGTCAGGCAGAGGTGGTGGGCGTACAGGCCGAAGGTCGAGCACCCAGAGGATAACGAATCGATCGAGTATGGTGTGTCGTTCGTGAGGGTGTAGAGCCAGCCGGAGCCACAGGAGTATTTGTTCTCCCACCGCAAGAGGAGGCCGAATGGCGCGACGTCGCTTCCCCGCCATTCTCCATGGTTCCCTCGATGCTCGCCTCGTTTCAACGGCGGCGGTAGGGTTTAAGGTAAGCTTCGCACTAACTTAATCTTCCACCTGCTCATGCTTACAATCAGTGTGACAGCTAATGAAAATCATGCTTACAATCAGTCTCCGAGTACTACGCCAATCACCCTAAAATAGATTTGGACCTTTAGGTCAAAGTTGTGACACAGTGTACAAATAAAGAAAAATAGATTGGTGCTTCTTTCATAAAAGAGTACTCCCTAGAAAACTGCCAATATAAGCTACTAGTATTTGGTTAGAGGATTTGCTACCGAGAAAGATCCGTCCACAGAGAGCGCCACACATCCCACTAATGGTGGTGGATGACAATGCATGCATGCAGCATGGTTGGTGTCGGTAATTTTTACTTGGCACACCTCGCACTCTGCATATATGCCGGTTCCATACGTACATTTGTGTAGTTCAACCAAAATGCAGCTGAATAACCCTGTTTGCACAGATAATGAAAAAGCATGATTACATTATAGTGGCACTAGTTGATGAAACACGCAAAATAAATAGAAGAAAATATTGCGATAGTATCATAGTATGCCATGTTGCGTGGGCGAGATGGGCCCTGCGACGCCTCATTTGGTACGCCTCACATTGGACATCGTCCCAAGTCTCCCAGATACACCTTCTGCCAGTGATGAACATCAGTGTACAACAGTAGTACAAGGAGGCGCCTTGAGACATTCAAATCTCTATTTTTGTACATATCAACTAAAATTAAGCACCCCAGTTTGCAGAAACGCTTAAACATTAACAATGGGACTAGTTGATGAAACATACTTTAATAAAGAGAAACACTTTCTTTATCTACATTGGAAATGAAATGATAGAGATGACACTCGCTCTATTTTAACTGTATTATTACTTCATTTTATCAGTGACACTAGGGTCGAGCAGGTGGCAAACGAGGTGTACCGTGCGTCGCAAGGATGGAGGTCGGGGGTGCTTAGACTGGGATGTTGAAGCTGGCTCTTTCAGTCACCAACATGGATGATTCAATTCATGGGACCTTTTGGTGCAGTTCACCTAAAATTAAGCAATGTCCCATGAGCTAGCAGCTTCTTCAAAAAAAAATTAAGAAAAGGGCTCCAGCCCCGATTCCATTTCCATCAGAAAACGAAACCCACAGAGCTTCTTCTTCATTAGTTGCAATAAAATTGAGCAACATCAAGGTTGGTTGTGAAGCTCCTGGAATGCTCAACTATAATCTGGATATCATTTGTGCAGTTCAACTAAGATCGAGCGTGAAATGTATATCTCTATTTGCACAAAAAAGGTGGAAAGGAGGGTGACTAACAAGTGATGAAACATGCATCAAATGAAAAGAAGCCTGTTCCTTATATGAATGGCAATCCTACAAGGACGGTAGCAATTTATAAAGCAGTGGCATTGCTAGATATTAGTGTGGGCATTAGGATTAACTATGACAACCGTTAAATACGACATTACTTTGGGCACGGGAGAGTAGGCAGACCAGGACAGTTGCATTTCTAACGAAAAGAACCAACTTATCTTAATGGGAAATTTTAGCAGGACATGTAAAGAAGTGCAATTGATTCATATTACTGGAGGCATTACATTGAAAACAACATTGGTTTAACGTGTCCTTACTTTTAACACTGCGACTGCTACATTTTACCAGTGGCATTACATAAGAGTGGCTCGGGGAAACAAACATCAGAACAGGATATCTGGGTTGGTCCCATTTTTGTTCGGTACTGTGTGAGGCTAGCAAATCTAGTGCTGGACTTACTCTGTTGACTTGTCCCCCAGTCCCCACTTTCTTTCCTTTTTCAACCAATAGATCGGGTTTATATTGAGTTTGTACTGTGATTCCCTTTATTTCCCTATTAGACCTAGAGACCAGTTGGATAGCCAGTCTTTGCTACATTTCGCCCCCATTATTTCATCTTTCGACCAAGTCCTAGATTCGAGTGCATGAACTAGTTTTACCTCTTAAACGTAAAATAATTAGGTGGTTTTTGAACAGCCGATCGATCCTATCTATGAGGGGTCCTAAGAAATAGTAAAAGTTACAAATGCAGCAATGTCAGGAGCTCGGGAAGTAGAGCAAGGCCGGTTTCGAAGGAAGTTATACCTGATGGTCGCCGGGATGTCGCTAGGTGGGCGGCGGGAGGCCGGATCTGCCCACACTATGGCAGTGAGGAAGAAGGGGTCGGAGGCCCTCCCTCGCCAGCGGTGCTTGGGAGAGAACGGCAAGGCAGGCTGATTGGGACGCGCCCAGCAGTGGGTAAGAGCCGTCGCCGAGGAAGACCGCATGAACGTTGCACCTTCTCACCTTCCCCGGCAGAGAGGATCCGGCTGGATCTGTGACCAGCGGTGAGCAGAGAGAGAGTGTGTGTGTGGCCACCGCTGTTGTGTTTAGATCTGGAGAGGCTGAGACAGTGTGAAGAGAGCAACACTAGCAAGCAAGCGCGGAGGCTCCTGCCTATATAGTGGAGTAGTACTTAGTTTTCTTTTGTCTACCGGAGCTCGCTTGACCTTGTCAATGATTGTGGAGAAGTCTTCATGCACGTGGCCCGGAGGCGCAGTTGTCGTCATTTTGATTTGAAGCACCGGATTATAACATATAACACGAAAAAATGCCACATGACAAGAAATCATAACCTCACTGCCCAAAGGAGACAACATGAATCCCGACGGACAAACTAAACGAGGAACAAAGCTCAAATTAAAGATAAACTCGTAGAAAAGGGGTCCGTCGATAGATGTTTTAATTAACATAGACGGCTTGACCTAGATGGCAGCCGAGCAGTCACTGTTCGTGCATGTACTCCCAATGACTAGCCCAACTCAGTTGTCGCTGTTTAACCCTCGCAGTGATCCAAAGCACATGACACATAATTTTGCGAGATGACAACAAACCTTTTTTTAGATTTCTCACCACAACTACATCCATGTACAACACAGCCTGCATGATATGTAGATGATAGCCAATCCAGGCGTGTCTACTGGAGTCTGGTCACATGCATGGACGAACTGATCTTTCGTGTCTTCCAGGGATCGTCCAGGCACCAACATAGTACAACACTTCTCTAGTACTATCGCTCGTCTCCCTCTTCTATTAAGTCACCCGACTTGCGGGGCCGGGGAGTGTGCCTATGGTCAGTTCTCAATTGCCGTCCCACATGTGTGTGCGAACACAATATGACGCACGTTCCATTCGGAGAGCAGCGTGCCAGACCGACCGACCGTCTGGGGTGCGACGCGAACGCAACGGGCGTGTTGTATACTCCGTACATGTGTACCGCCGTTTTCTAGACGCTTTGCTCCATGGCGCAGGCACAATCCATGGATACAAAATTAGTATTTGTATACTATTTAAAAGTCGAGGGCGGGGCTTTTCCTGCCCGGTAGGCGGCGGGACAGTTCCGCCTAGTCTGTTCGACAAAGACGTGAGAAGACGAGGGAGTAGGCTGCTGCAAACGTAGGGCTGTGTGATTTGATAGTGAGTTACTGCTGAACAGGTGGGGCCCCGTGATTTGAATTTCCATTATCATTTTAACTACGGCGCTACGACCGGCGTGAGTCTCCCGATTCCTGACCACCTCCATACAGGTGCCTCTCCCAATGCTCCACCATGTAGTAGAGGCTGGCTCTTGCATGAGAGCCCACTTCTCCACTTTTTCCTTGCCTCTCTTTCATCCACATATGCAAAAATGCCATGTAAAGCACACTATTGTACTTGCTCCTACAGGTTCTTAAGCTTGCCACATAGGCATAAAGTCTGATGTGGCAAGTTAATCAAGAAGAGAGAGACTAGTTTGGTGACCCAAGGAAGAAACGGTGCTAAGCGCGTGTACCTAGGTGAAAAGACAATTTTGAGTATATAGCTAATTAAATGAAGCAAACTTAGCAACACCATTTCATTGGAAGAGGTCACTCCTTGGCAAATGCAATAAATACTAGTACTCCCTGTGTCCCATTATATAAGAACGTTTTTGACACTACACTAGCTAGTGTCAAAAACGTTCTTATATTATGGGACGGAGGGAGTACGAAGAAAGAGATAGAGAGGAGTAAAAAATACACTTATAGCCAACCTTATAGCCAACCTTATTGTAGTATGAGTGACTAAGTGATGACTATGTATGACATGCCAACATCAGATAGCCTAACGCACCGTGTTAAATCTCCAAGGGCACGACCATGCGAGCGACGCGGCGGTCGTGGTAGGCGTGACCATGATATGGGCTGCTGACAGCCCTTGGATCTGAGATCAAACGATCGCATGCTAAGTTGCTGAAAATTTGCAGAATAACCCTCCATGGTAGGATATTCACCCATAGGTCTAGAATCACGCCATGCAACCGTTTGATCTACGATCCAAGGGCTCTCGGAAGCCCGTATCATGGGAGAATGGAAGGCCACTACCCTGCCGTTCGCACGCTGGCAGTTCGCTCCTACTCGTCCCCGCACGTCCTTTAATACTACGGCAGTTCGCTCCTAGTCGTCCCGTCCATTCACATTAGTACATTACGGTAGTTCCACTAATCCTAACCCTGCTCCCAAATCCATGGCGTCCTGAATCTCCCCGATCGGCGGTGAGTACAAGGTTAGAACCATCACCGGCGATGAGTTCGACGTCATCTACACCCGTTCTTCCGCAACGGTGAAAGGATGCCTTTCTCACTTCAGACGCATGTTCGAAGACTCAGATGATGAGTGGGTCGCTGGGCTAGATGTTGAGTACACCACAGTCGTGGGACGAGAGAAGGATCTAAAGGACTAAGAGAGGAAGAAGCCCGCCGTGATCCAGGTTTGTGTGCATGACTTATGCTTGGTCTACCACATATGCCATGCCGACGTTGAGTGCCAGGATTTGAAGGACTTCCTCGAGAGCAACCTAGTCAAATTCCTTACTGTAGACTTTTGTAACGACAAAGAAGTCCTGCGTCGGATAGGCCTCGTTGTAGGCAACACCTTCGACCTCCAAAAGAATCGGCTGGTGTCCTCTCGTCAGCCTTCAATGCTGACCCTGGCAGGAGCCATGGTTCATCCTTCGTACGGTAAACTGGAGAAACCTCCATACACGTTTCATCGTCATGCATGCCAGCGGAATGTACTAGATATCGACCACATCCAGTACGCTGCAATGGATGGCTACCTTTGTTTCAATATCTACAAGGGTTGGATGAAGAGCAATAGACAAGTTGGCGGTTCAAGCAAAGAAGTATCGGCCAAGATGAAGAGGGACAAGGACAAAGTCGAGGACGTGGACGAGGACTCCGAGTAAGGTGGCAGTGTCATTGCTCATGGTGGTTCTAATGCAGTGTCTACCGAAATAGTTGCAAAGTTTAATTTTAGGTGTGCTTAATTTAATTTGAGGGGTGTCTTGTGTTGAGCCCCCAGCAGAACTATGTTATGTTTCTTCTTGTTACTTTAACTCTTCAGTAAGTACATACTAGTATTTCTTACATTTCATCTTTTAGTTGGTATAGTACTACCACTCGTTTCTTCACATTACATACGTACAATATATATGGCCAACATCATATAGCCAGTAGTTTAGTTGTCAAAGAATTTCAGGGTGCTTAGTTTTGTCAAAGAATTCTAGGTTGCTTAGTTTTATTTGAGGGGTGGGTTGTGCTGGACACCATTATTGTGACTAGCCTTTTTAATAGTACTATATGCATAATTTGGCGACAAGCGCTGAGGGAGTTCCGGACTAGGGGGTGTCCGGATAGCCGAACTATCATCATCGGCCGGACTCCAAGACTATGAAGATACAAGATTGAAGACTTCGTCCCGTGTCCGGATGGGACTTTCCTTGGCGTGGAAGGCAAGCTTGGCGATACGGATATGTAGATCTCCTACCTTTGTAACCGACTCTGTGTAACCCTAGACCTCTCCGGTGTCTATATAAACCGGATGGCTTTAGTCCATAGGACGAACAACAATCATGCCATAGGCTAGCTTCTAGGGTTTAGCCTCCTTGATCTCGTGGTAGATCTACTCTTGTAACCCACATCATCAATATTAATCAAGTAGGACGTAGGGTTTTACCTCCATCAAGAGGGCCCGAACCTGGGTAAAAACATCGTGTCCCTCGTCTCCTATTACCATCCGCCTAGACACACAGTTCGGGACCCCCTACCCGAGACCGCCGGTTTTGACACCGGCATTGGTGCTTTCATTGAGAGTTCCTCTATGTCGTCACCGATAGGATCGATGGCTTCTTCGATCATCAACGACGATGCAGTCCAGGGTGAGACCTTCCTCCCCGGACAGATCTTCGTATTCGGCGGCTTCGCACTGCGGGCCAATTCGCTTGGCCAGCTGGAGCAGATCGAAGGCTACGCCCCTGGCCGTCAGGTCAGATTTGGAAGTTTGAACTTCATGGCTGACATCCGCGGGGACTTGATCCTCGACGGATTCGAGCCACAGCCGAGTGTGCCGTACTGTCACGATGGGCATGATTTAGCTCTGCAGCCGGATAGTACCCTGGAGACCGCACTCGAACCCGCTTCGATCTTCGACTCGGAGCCGGCTGCGCAGACCAAGGATGGATGGCTAGACACCACCTCGGGGGCTGCAACCTCTATGGTGATAGAGCCGAACACCGATCTTGTCCCCCATGAAGCTCATGACTCCGAGGTGCTGGACTCCTTGCCGGACTCCGGACCTCCCGCGCCCCCTCCAGTCGAATCTGATTGGGCACCGATCATGGAGTTCACCGCAGCGGACGTCTCTCAACACTCACCTTTCGGCGACATCTTGAGTTCGCTAAAATACCTCTCGTTATCAGGAGAGACCTGGCCAGATTGTGGTCAGGACGGCTGGGATGCGGACGATGAAGAAATTCAAAGCCCACCCACCACCCACTTGGTAGCCGCTGTCGACGATTTAACTGACAGGCTAGACTACGACTCCGAGGACATCGACGGTATGGACGACGATGCCGGGGACGACCAAGAACCAGCGCCTAACAAGCGCAGGAAAGCCACCCCATCCCACAATGTATGCATGGTGGACACACCAAAAGGAAGCGACAATGAGGAAAACGGGACGTGGCGAAGGACAACTCCCCCAACAGACAAACAAAGCGGTGACGCAAGCGCCACCCGAAGACCGGCATCGACAAAAACGGTACCCATATGGACCCGGCCCTAGAGCAGGGCGAAGCAGTGGACGACACACACGTCAACAAGCAGCCAACCGGACATGAACCGGACAAGCAACCCATCCCCGGCGAAGATGATCTCACATCACCAGAGCATAGGAATCTCCATAACAGGCTCGTCACCACTGCAAGAAGTTTGAAGAAGCAAAAGCGGAAGCTCAAAACAGCGGAAGACACACTCAGAATGAGATGGAGCAAAGTACTCAACACCGCAGATAAATATGGCACTAGTCACCAGACAAAGAGCTACCCGAAGCGCAAGCTGTTACCCGAATTTGACGAGGAGGCCTTCGAGCCCCCGCAGTCAAAAAATAAAGGGGCCGCCTGGCCGGATAGACGACCAGATCACAGGCCAAGAGCAACACGGGGTGCCACACACAAGCCGGCACATGATCAACATAAAGATCTTCAGAAAAAGGATAACCCGGCCAGGTCTATCTATGGGCCAAAAAAGAAGACTCCAGGAAGTAACACAACCAGCCGAGCATTTGAAGACAAAGGCACACCCAAATACAGGGGCGCCGCACACCTACTATGTTTTACCGACGAGGTACTGGATCATGGATTTCCAGCGGGATTTAAACCCATAAACATAGAGGCATACGATGGAACAACAGACCCCGGAGTCTGGATTGAGGATTATATCCTACACATACACATGGCAAGAGGAGACGATCTCCATGCCATAAAATACCTTCCCCTCAAGCTCAAAGGGCCGGCCCGGCATTGGCTTAAAAGCCTCCCAGAAAATACGATTGGGAGTTGGGAAGAGCTTGAGGATGCGTTTCGAGCAAATTTTCAGGGGACTTATGTCCGGCCTCCGGATGCAGATGATTTAAGTCACATAACTCAAACAGCCCGGAGAATCAGCACGTAAATTCTGGCACAGGTTCCTCACTAAAAAGAACCAAATAGTCGACTGTCCGGACGCTGAAGCCTTAGCAGCCTTCAAACACAACGTCCGAGACGAATGGCTCGCCAGACACCTCGGCCAGGAAAAACCAAGAACAATGGCCGCACTAACAAGTCTCATGACCCGCTTTTGCGCGGGGGAAGATAGCTGGTTGGCTAGATGCAGCACCAGCGACCCGAGTACATCCGAAATCAGGGATGGAAATGGGAAATCACGACGCAAAAAAGATCAGCGCCGGAATAAGGAGAATGGCCCAAATAGTATGGCGGTCAACGCCGGATTCAAAAGCTCTCGGCCGAACAACAAAACACTACCCTTAAAGGATAACAGTGACGAGCTATCCAACCTCAACAAGATCCTGGATAGACTGTGTCAAATACACGGTACCTCCGGGAAGCCTGCAAACCATACCCATAGAGATTGTTGGGTCTTCAAGCAGTCCAGCCGACTTAATGCCGAACACAAAGGGCTCGACACACCAAGTGAAAGTGACGAAACCCAAAAGCAATGCTCTGGAAACCAAAAGACTTTCCCATTAGAAGTCAAAACAGTGAACTCACTTCACGTGATAACACGCAGCGCGGCCCCTGCTATACCAGGACACCGTCCGCAGACTGGGGATAGAACCCACCAAAATTGGCTATAGCAAGCACTTCCTTCAAAGGAGTGACGCCAGGCCTTTTCAGCCAATTTTACAGGCTCTGTACCACTAGGGGTCGTGTTCGGTTCATCCGACAACCTCCGTCGCGAAAATCTCACCCTCCATCGCCCCATTTAGCAGTAGCCCTTAAGCACTACTGGGGCGTGCAGCTTTCGCCCGCTTTAATGCAATACCACATTACGCGTCTCTTACGCTTAAAAATGCCCGGTCCACGTGGCATATTCTTAAAACTCCAGGTGTCTCTCGACCACGAAGAATGTGCAGCTGCCTAGACAGCCACACATTATACCGACCTTGTAGGTCAAAGCCCCTAAAAACAGGTCATCTAGACCTCGGACATGGTTAGACGAGTCCGGCATAACTTAACAAGGGGCTTCCCAGCCGCATACCCCTTTTTTTAGGGGGTCGCGCGCATAAATGATGAAAGCTAATAAAGCTCAACTTTCTTCATCTTCCAAATTATACTTTATTTTGATACACTTTTTGCACGATATTTCTTAGAAACTAAGTCCTTCTATTTTACAGATGAAGCACGTGCTACACCCGTCCAGGATACAGCACAACGGAGACACAGGCGCAGACGTGCAGTAGGGACCCGTTGCAAGGATTCTTTTCAGATTAAGACCCTGCGTGAACCTTTCTCACTGTCTCTTGTTGATACACATCCCCCGGTTTCCTACCAGAGCCGAGGAGGAGGCTGGTGTTTTGGCATCGGCCGCGTCAGAGGTTCCCGCCTGTACCTGGACACTAGGGGCTTAGGGCTTTATTCTGCCTGATATCATAAAGACCGAACACCTCAGGGAGTGTTCGGCGTCTTGAGTTAGGCCTTATATGCATCAGCTCCGAATCATGTCTTTGGTCAAATGTTGGGTTTGCCCGGCTCCTGTGTTTTGCTGCCTTACATTCCGTATCATCGGCTAACGCGACACCAGGAGAACTACTGTGATTGTGCCCCGGTTCGGCCGGGAGAGCACTTCAGTAGAGAAACCCGAAAACTGACTGTCATGATATAGCGAGAGACTGGTCAACCACTCGATCGACCATTGGAATGTTTAGAAATCCTCCGCTTTGACGAAGGACCGCTTCCCGGTCAGGCACATACGCGCCCCTTGTTCGGAGAAGCGCGGTGCCATCAGGGGCTATATAGTAGCCCCACATTCGAGCTCCTATGGCTAAGTGAAAGTGATAAAGCATTATAGTCCAGTTGCCTAGTTTGCTACGCTATCACCTCCTTAAAAGGACCAAGACGTTGGATTAAGTGTGAAAAAGCGTTTTTCTTTTTGCAAACACCCCCGCACCATGTCCATGGGGGCTGAAGCCAAAGACTGCCATCTTTCAGATTATACATACATATACGGCCGCACAGGAGATAGTTCAATACTTGAACACACAAGTATAAAAAGTCATTGCATTATAAACATGATCTTAGAAATCATACATGTCATTCAAACATAACATCTTTCGAGCACTGCGACTCTATTATACGAGCGCCCTGCAGGACTTCCTCAAAGTAATGCCCGGTGGGGAATCGGCTTCTGTCCGAACCCCGGGATGCAACAGCGGAGGCATCCATCTCTGCCCAGTATGTTTTACCACGGGCGAGAGCCATCCGCACACCTTCTATGCATGCCGACCGCTTCATCGCCTTAATATACGGCACTGCCCCAAGGAATTGCTGCAACAAGCCAAAATAACTCTTCAGCTTGGGGCTTTTCGGCCACAGATGAGTTACCACATCCGTCATGGCCAGTCTGGACAATCTATTCAGCTCAGCCCACTCAACCAGCCGATCACTCAACGAAAGTGGATGCTCCGGACTATGGAATTGAGACCAGAAAAGCTCTTCCATTTCATGATCCTCCTGGCTTCGAAAGTGCACGACTGCGTCAGCCGCACTCACCGCCAAGTCCAGATAAGGATCCTCCGCACCGTACAATCGGCCCAGCTGAGCATACTTCGGATCCGTGAACTTCCTACGCAGCATAAAGGGCTTTCCAGCCACAACGTCTCCGACCTGACGCAGTTCCTCCTTCACAGCCCGCATCGCACTACGGGCATCCTTGGCTTCGGCATCGGCCTTCTTCAGGTCCTCTTGCTCCGCTCGGCGTTCTCCTTCTAGAACCTCCAGGCGGTCGGTAGCAACTTTTAATTTCATGTCCATTCCGGCCATCTCCTCCCTGCTTCGGCAGTGAGCAGCCTTCTCGGCTTCTAGCTCTTCCGCTGCCTTCAAGGCAGCCGCCTCGCTTTTTCTGGCTTGCTCCTTGGCCCGAGCAAGTTCTGCTCAAAGGTCTTCCACAGCAGCAGCACCATCTGCATCAAGCATACAACTTGTAAGGAATGGGCATCAGCTCCCTTACTAAGGAATCGCGGCGCAATCACATACCTTGTGACTCATCAAGTCGTTTATTAACCAGCGAGATGTCCGCATCTGCAGCGTCGAGTTGCTTCTTCAGCTCGGCGAATCCATCCGTCCGGCTGGCCACCGAAAGTTCCGCCACCTGCATAGGAAAGGCGATGGTTAATAACTGAGATTATGATCCTAGGCACGCTGCCGTTTTCGACAGCATACCAAGTCTCAGGGGCTACTATACAGGGTGCACTTCATGTGCAAAACTGTCAACAGGTATGTCATTTTTTGCGTACCTCAAATCCCGTCAGTAAACTTCCGACGGCCTCATACAACCCGCTTTCGGCGGACGAGATCCTCTCAATCACATTACCCATTAATGTGCGGTGATCTTCTGGGATGGACGCCCTCTTAAGAAAATCCTGCAGCTCCACCGGCCGTACTCCAATGGGTGCCGAACTCTCCGGCCCCGCCGGACTCGGGGAGACCCTCCGCGACGACACCTCAGGGTCGTCCGCCCCGTGCGATGGGGCGGCAGATGGAGGCATTTCGCTCTTCATCATCTCCGGACGAAGGTCTCCCGAAGATGAGCTGTGCTGAGATGGGCTGAGATCCGAACTACAAGGTAAAAACTTCGGTTACTTTTAAACATTAAGTAGGGGTGTCTAATAATTATAAAATCCCCCTTTTTTACTTACGGCTCGTTAGAGGGCTGATTCCTCCGAGGAGACAGTACGGCTGGGGCACTTTCTGGCGCAGGACTTTCCGGTACAGATTTCTTTCCCCGCTTTGAGGCCTTGGCCTCCGGGTCTTCGGAAGCGCTCCTCTTCTCCCCCTGGAAGGAGGGACTCTCGGTTCCTCCCTTACTAAACGCCTCCTTGGCAGAGGTGATAGTTTCCCCGTGCCCCCCTTTGCCCTCATTCGAAGGTGCAACCTCCAACATTTTGATTAACACGGGATCCTGCGTGGTCTCAGGGAGGTGGGCCAGACACCATATCAATTGTGCTTGCGCTATCCACTCCTGTCCAGGGATAGCTGGTTAAAAGGCAAGCTCACGATAAATAAATGGATGGTGTGTCCGGACACAGGGCTACTTACTTGAGTATCCGGGCGATTACAGCTTAGGCCAGCGTCCTCGGTCAATTCCCGATGCGTCTCTTGTGATCCGAAGAACAGTTTATACATCTCCATGGGAGTCAAACCCATGAAGTGTTGAAGAGCTCGCGGCCCCTCCAGATTAAATTCCCACAGACGGAGGGGGCGACGTTTGCAGGGCAGTAGGCGCCGGATCAACATGACCTGCACCACTGCGACCAGATTGATCTCCCTTTCTTGGAGGACTCGAATCCGATCCTACAACAGGGGGACGTCTTTGGGCGGCCCCCAGTCACGCCCCTTGTTGACCCATGACGTCAGCTGCTGTGGAGGGCCCGAGCGAAAGACGGGCGGCGGCTTCTGCCTGCTGCCCCGGGGGGCGGTGATATAAAACCACTCCTGTTGCCACAAGCTGAGCTCCTCTTGGAAAGAGCCCTTGGGCCATGGAGCTTCGGCCCTCTTGCTTATAACCACCCCGCCGCACTCTGCCTGACGCCCCTCAATCATCTTCGGCTCCACGTTGAAGGTTTTGAGCCATAAGCCAAAGTGAGGGGTAGTGCAGAGGAAGGCTTCACAGACGACAATGAATGATGAGATATGGAAGATGGACTCCGGAGCCAGGTCGTGGAATTCCAGCCCATAGTAAAACATGAGCCCCCTGGTGACGGGATCCGTCGGGAAGCCTAAACCCCGACACAAGTGAGACATGAACACGACGATCTCGCCAGGCTCGGGAGTTGGGATAACTTGCCCTCGGGCAGGCAGCCTATGCGAAATCTCACAGGTTAAGTACCTGGCATCTCTCAGCTTTACCACGTCCTCCTCCGTGACGGAGGAGGGCATCCACCGGCCTCATAGATCAGGACCGGACATTGTCGAGGATCGAAGGTACCTGAATTCGGAGCCCTGGGTGTTGGAACTCAGGGAGAGGGGCGGATTCGATAGAGGATTGAATAAAAAGAACGGGCCTTGGTCTCATTATAAAGAGGAAGAATACCAAGAGCCGTCCCCGTGACCGTTTGGAACCCGCTTTCGATGGAGGGGGCGTGGGAACGGGCGCGGTTGGGTTACCCATGTCCGTATTGATGGGAATCCTGGAATAAGGGGAACACTATCTCTGCTTCGACAAGACATGCCAAGGAAACCGCCTCGCTAAACGCGCTGAGATGGAACAATTAAAACAATTTGAGGGCTTGGTAGTGGTGTGATGTTACGCCACAAAATTCGTCAGCAGATTGAACTTGTGTAATATTATTCTCTCTATGGTTGTATGTGGAATTTATTTTGCAGAGCCGGACACTATCCTGGTGTTCACAATCTTCTATAAATTATTCGGAGGAGGAACCCGCCTTGCAATGCCGAAGACAACATGCACGCCGGACTCGTTGTCATTGAAGCCTGGTTCAGGGGCTACTGAGGGAGTTCCGGACTAGGGGGTGTCCGGATAGCCGAACTATCATCATCGGCCGGACTCCAAGACTATGAAGATACAAGATTGAAGACTTCGTCCCATGTCCGGATGGGACTTTCCTTGGCATGGAAGGCAAGCTTGGCGATACGGATATGTAGATCTCCTACCTTTGTAACTGACTCTGTGTAACCCTAGCCCTCTCCGGTGTCTATATAAACCGGATGGCTTTAGTCCATAGGACGAACAACAATCATACCATAGGCTAGCTTCTAGGGTTTAGCCTCCTTGATCTCGTGGTAGATCTACTCTTGTAACCCACATCATCAATATTAATCAAGCAGGACGTAGGGTTTTACATCCATCAAGAGGGCCCGAACCTAGGTAAAAACATCGTGTCCCTCGTCTCCTGTTACCATCCGCCTAGACGCACAGTTCGGGACCCCCTACCCGAGATCCGCCGGTTTTGACACCGACAAGCGCTCTCTATATGTACCACTTTTTTTTCAAGTTTTGCTCCATGGCGCAATCCATCGATACTACTGTTGTACAAAAGTATACATTTTTAAAAAGGCTAGAGGGCGGGGCAGTCTAGCTTGGTCGGTTTCATGAGAGGCGAGGGCCTTTGTGATTTGACAGCTCATTACTGCTGGAAGGCGGGGCCTTGTGATTTGACTGCTCGTATAAATGCGTCGACGACCTGATCGAGGAGGAGCAAAGAACCGTGCGGTATACTCAAGTTTTCCACTGGAGTAGTACTGCGACGGAGGAGCACGAAACACGGCAGCCCAGTGCCGTATGACGATAAAAATGATCTAATTTGCTAGTCATCTCATTGTTAGCATTGTTCTATTCATTCCCTCAAAAAACAAAAACCATTGTTCTATTCATGCCTCACTGAGAACGTGACACGTGCGGCGAAACACCCGAAGAAAAAGATGAAACACAGCAGCAAAAGAAGAAGGAAGATTATCACCCCAAATGATCTAATTCGCCGCGGAGTCGTAACTGCTTCTTCATCGCCTCCACGACCTCCATCTCCTTGCGCGTCTCCTCCGCCATCTTCTTCATTCTGTCCATGACGCGGGATTTCTCGACGCGTGCCTTCATCATCTGTTCCACGGCCGCATTATGTACCTTGACAGCAGCCGGGAGCTTGATGCGGAGCTTTACCAACTCCTCCTTCTGTTCCATGACGAGGCCCTGCAGCATCTTAATCGAGGAACTACTATTCTCATGCAGCTTCTTCCAGCCGGCGTTCTTCTCCTTCAACAGGTCGATCTCGTGGCAGAGCTTCGCCTTGTCCTCCTTAAGTCACAGGATTTCGCCGGTCGCCTTCTTCTCTGAGGCAATGCTCTTCTTCAGCAGCATCACCAAGCCGGCGGTCAACTCCCCCTGCTGATTGAGCTCAGCGGGCAGGTCGTCGAGGCTCTCCTTCAGCAACTCCGTCAAGCCTTGGATGAACTCCTTATGCTTATTGAGGTGCTTATTCGGCAGATCGGGCATGCCGTCGCGGGATAATGACTCCAGCTCCGCCAGCTCGGCATGTTCGCCTCCGCGGCTAGGGCGCTCCTGGGAGCCATCGCCTGCCCGTGAGAGATCTTTCGAGGTCTCTGCGTGGCGGCGAGCCCTCTCTTTTTTTCCGCAGCCTTGGTTGCCGCTCCCTTGTTACGAGTAGTTCTCGACCTAGAGCTCTGCTCACCGGCCATGGCAACGACGGACGAAGAAGAATCACTTATGAGGAGGAAAGGTAGATTAATTTTCGGTTAGGTAGTTCCCTTTTTTATAACCTAAGTACTAGCACTAGTAGTACTAATACCTGCATAGTGGGAACATATTCAGGTTTGGTACGTACTAGTAGGTGTGAGCAGGCTTTCGAATGTGATGGGAACAAGGTAAAGATTAATTGATGGTTTTGGTTTCGAGGCCCGAAACGGCTCCCGATGAGTTTAGCGGAACATAAATTTCAAGTACTACACTGCTCAAATGCGTAAATATTATGTTACTGTCAAAAATTGGCACAAAATACAAAGGAGACCAATGGAAGTACTACTAGCAACCCACGATTTAACTACTCGCATGCACGCAGGAGTAATAATGTCTTTCTTCCGCCCTCACGTCCACTCAATTTGCATGCGCTGTATTAATTGACCATCAATGAAGTGAACGACTTTACACGCGTCAAATTATCACATGGGCTGGATCTTGGTACAAAATTGCGTCCGCCCGTGTACCCGCGTGTGCGTGCGAGGGAATGAGTGCGTGCGTGGTGTGCGTGCATCTTCGCTTTGTGCATGTACCGCCAGTATGGCTCAGGGAGGACGAGTACATTCTTCCAGAACCAGCAGCACGTCACTGTGATCAATCCACGCAAGGAGGTCGTGACAACGCCTCCATATGTGCCACGTGGCTTCATGAACTGTAAGAGAGACACTGTGTAGCGTGCCATTGGTATTCTAATTTACGTGTTTTGCACATACTCGAAGTACTAGTAAGGTACACGTGCATTGCACACATCAGATTTTGCAACCAAATTATGAATAAATACCACACTATAGCATGTAAGATCTGAGTCATATATGCGTGATGTAGCCCTTTGTTTAATTCTTATAGTTCATCGCATTCAAAATCAATTAGTTTTTATAAAAAAGCTAAGAACGCGTGAATAGGAAAAACATGGGATTATAGTGGAATGTCGTCTTGAATCCTACAGGATTGTACGAGTGTTTGATTGTGCATAGAAAAAATGCAGAATTCTTTCAAAGAGGTTTGAGTGGATGGGATGTTTCCTATGAAATCTAGTGCAAATGAATCATATGGAAAAATTCCTATGGTTTACAATCCTACGAATCAAACAACCAAGATAGGAAAAAATCCTAATGATTAGAATCCTCCAAAATTCCTTTGAGAATCCTTTGAATCAAAGAAGCCCTTAATCTATTTTATATTCATGGAATTGTGCGTTGTAAAGCATAAAGTAAAAACAAATAATGGCAATTCAACTAGAAAAAAAGGTTGGGCAGTTATGAAACGAAAGATTCTAGAACAAAAGAGAACCAATGTTGTTTTGAGGTTTGTGCATTATGCTTAAGTTCGACCATGGAGTCTGCTAGATTGTACATGTGGCAAAATCCGGTGGGGGGCTAGAAGATGGTGCGAGGGGCCGAGTGGAGGGAGACTATGAAGGAATGCACAAGTGCGAGATCAATATTTAGAGAGAGGGGGCGAACACGTGCGCTGTTGCATGCAGTGGCGGAGCCATGAAAACCAAACGAGCTAGGGGGGCAAGCATTGCTAATCCTTTACAAGGAGGGTCAATTCATGAAATTAAACCTTTTTTAGCAGCAATTGTCTAATGATCACATTCATATTAGCCTCGATATATAGTGATGTTAGGGGGGCAGGGCCCTTACTGCCCCCTGTCTTCGCCATTGTGCACGCGTCTGAGAGATGAGGCGGAAGGCATGGATGATGAGAGGGGGACGTTGGATATATAATTAATGTGGGTATATTAGCTATTTATGTTAATCCTATATAGAGAGGTATAGATTGATCGATGTGGACGTGGGAAAGAGGGTGAGACCTCACTGGATATATCGATTGATCGTTTTGTGTGGAAAACTATGAAAGACCTAGTTATATACACACATACATAGAGGAACATCGATCGTTGCGCATGCACGCGTGAGAGATAAAGAATGCCCGGTATGATGGAGAGGGGGATGTGTGTGGGTGTGTGCCTTCATGGGAGACTGACCTGAAGAAAAAGATTGCATGCGTGCGATAGATAATGCCGACTGGTAGTGTGTGTGCATGCATGCACGAGAGAAAGTTAGTGGTACAATTATAAAGAGAAGACTACTGTGTGGGTGTAAAATAATAGGTGAGGTCATAATCAATGTAAAGTTGAATTCAAATATTTGAATAAGAGATCCTGATGTTTGAAACCCATGCATGCATGAATATAACGGAGATCTGCGCGGTGTGGTTTGGAAACGAGCATGTTGTAATGTATACACATTGAACAAGGTCAGACTGATTTGAATTTGAGATACCGATGGCAGACATCATTTGCCCACGTCGCATCCGTGCATGGACACGCTATTCTAATTGGAGATGATGGGCGGCTTTCGCATCACATATCTATATCTATACCCCTATATATATTATATTATATATATTTTTATTGTGTGCGGGTAACTTTAACTTTGAAAGATGGTCGTTGGATGAGGCGAATCCGATGGTCCAAAGATGGCAAATTTGAGCACTATTGGCCGTTGGATATCATCTAGATTCCACCAGATTTCGCCACATGTATAATCTAGAAGACTCCATGGTTGAACTTAAGCATAATGCACAAACATCAAAACACAAGCACTTCTTATTTGTTCTAGAATCTTCCGTATCAGAATTGCCCAAATGTTTTTCTACATGATTTGCCATTATTTGTTTTTACTTTATGTCTTACAACGCACAATTCCATGAATCTTAAAATAGATTAGCTTTCTTATAAAAACTAGATGATTTTGAATGAAATGAACTATAAGAATTAAACGAACATCTACATCATGCATATATGACTCAAAGCTTGCATGCTATAATGTGGTATTTATTCATAATTTGGTTGCCAAATCTCATGCGTGCAATGCACGTGTACCTTACTCTAGTCTAAATGGTGTTTGTGTGTGTGTGTTGTGCGTGTTGAGGTGCAAATTGTCTTTTTTTTGGGTACACGTTAAGCTTGTTCTTCCGAAATTTCAAGACGCGCCTTGTTATGCCGAAAATTTGAAGCTAGCGTCTCTGTCAATCGTGCTGCGAAACTCCCGCCTCTTCAACCCGCGCCTTGTTAGGCCGAAATATTTAAGATATATCTTTGTCTCATTGTGCTCCGACAACTCCCTCCATCTCAACCCGCGCCTTGCTATTCCGAAATTACATCGCGCGCGAAAACTCCCACCTCCTGTGAAATCCCGACACGCGAAATGCCCGTGGTACCCCTGAACCGAAAGAACTGCCTCAAATCGGTGGGGGGTACTTTTGTAACTTACCCCACATTTCGGACAAGTGCGTCTCTAAGTCATGGTTCCCCACTGCCATCCCATCCGCCCACCCATTCGTACACCGAGGCCGCGAAAACCCACGACGAAACCCCACACCCTGCTCCGTCCACCACCCAACCGGAGCCTCTTCCCCGACGAGTCGTCCACAGCAACACCTCGACGTCCCTCATCCACCGTACCAGATGAGGATCCACCGTCGATCTCATCGTCCCGCCGGTTCAGCCACCCCATCCTCCACCTCCAAGGAGCTGCCCCGACGTTCCCCTCGTCTTTCGCGCCACCTCCATTCCCAAACCACCGTCTTCACCTGCACCACCAGAAGGGCATCATCATCACCGTTTCCTCGGATGAAGCTGCAGCCTAAGAAGCGCCACCAAAGAGGTTGTACACTAATCGCCGCATTTTCTTCTTGATTCGATCTCAGGGTGCTGCCGGCGCTCGGTCCAGAGCCGACACGGCGCGGCTCCATCCACGGCGGCGTCGCCGGCCACTTCCTCCAAGGCGTCGCTCCCTCGGCGGCGACGTCCACATCAGTAGGAGTTGATGCTGCTTTAGCTCTCGCTCGCACTGCTGCTCTGCTCTTGCTCTCGGTCCCCTACCTAGTCTGCTCTTGCTATTGCTCTTGCTCGCGCTGCTGCTCTCGCTCTTGCTCTTGCTTGCGATGCTGCTCCGATTTGTCTACACTTCAGTCGACCGAATCGACTTTTGGGTCAGTCGATTTTCAAGGGGTGGGCTCGCCGGGGTGAAGGAAGAACCAGCCGCAGCGGGGAGGGGGCTCGCCGGAGAGGTACCCCACTATCTATCTTAGGGTTCAGGATGGGGCGGTGGTCGCCGGCGGTGGCGGGGCGGTGGCAGGGCGGTGGCGTGGGGATCGCCGGAGAAAAAGCTCGGCACGGGGGGCCTAGAGCGATGGCCGGGGCGGCGGCAGACCGGCGGTGGGGAGTGTTTTCGGGGCGGGCGGGGCGGCGCACCGCCGGCCGCGGGCGGCGGGGGGCTGCTGTTTGGTCGGTGGTGGCTGGCGGCTCAGGGGGGTGGAGGTTGAAGATGAACCACAGGCCCTTGATTTCGTATCCAACGGCTGCAAAGTCGACTGACCAGAGATGAAAAAGTCAGTCGATCGACATGTAGCCTCACCTTGCTAGTGCATTCAGTTTCGCCAGCAAAATTCAGTTTCGACAGTTAGGTTCAGTTTCGACAGTTAGGTTCAGTTTCGACAGTTAAGTTCAGTTTTGACAGTTAAGTTCAGAGATGAGCGGCTGATGTATTTTACATCTAGCACTTTGTGGTTATGTATTTTACGTCATGTATTGGAGATGCTATTAGAATTCCACTCAGGTTAACGTTGTTCGTTGTCTCTCTTGTCCTGCTTCAGCCTCGGCGTCGTACAACTCACCGGAGCTGCTCCAACGACGAAACCCTCCATCACAGCGGAGCAGTACCTCGGGCTCCATCTCCAGACGCCTAAGATCTTCTTCCCCTCCTCCGACAGCAAAGTCAGCCGGAGCATCCTCACCGGCCAACCCAATCACGCTGAGATCGACATGGCTTCGCCAAAGAGGTTGTACACTTGTTGCATCTCTTTTTTACTCTACATGTTATATATATTGTCCACTGAGCACTCGTAGTAATGGGAAATACGATTATTTTATCCTACTATATGACAAGCAGTGAGGTACCAGGCAACTTAGCTATCCGTGATGGACTCTCTTGAACGCCATCATTATTTATCTCTGCGCGTTTGAGCTGTGCATTTGTCGATGGGCCTGGGAGTTGAGCTAGTATGGCAGTGGCCTGGGTCCAAAGTAATAGAAGTAGCACAAAAACATTTTTTAGTGTAGGATTTTCCTTGCTCAAGCCTGCCTACTAGAATCGCCAGTGCTTGAAAGGAAAAGTGAATGAAAAACATAGGAATTGGAAAGTTTCCTATGCTACTACTTTTCATGAATTTGGTGCAAAGGAATGGAGCAAAGGAAAACTGTAGGATTTGTTCCTTTAGTGTCTCCTTGAAAGAAAAACCGTAGGAATTCTAATTTCCACTTCTCCTCCTTTTCATATTCCTATTCATCAAGCACAAGACTAAGAGATAGTAGCATAATAGCATTATAACCGTACATTTTCTTGTGGTTTGACTTAATCTCACCATGCTTTTTTGCATCATGTGATCTTCCAATTATTGTGAATCAAACACCCAGATTGGCAGAAATCCTGTGTTTTTAAATTCTCTGTTTTGCACGTGCATTCCTATCCTATTCCTGTCTATTTCCTATCCCTGCATTGTTAGAATCCTCAAATTCAAACAAGCCCTTACTCAATTACTTCTGTTACAGATATGTGTCAAAGAAAACCTTGTGTGGTTTGTCCTACTCCTGTGGCACTGTGTTCCACCCCTGCTCAGCTGCTCCAACGACGGAAGGGTTCACCACAGCAGGGATCCACTCTCCAGACTATCTTTCACCGCCTCAGATCTTCTTCCTTGCCGCCTGCAGCCACGACAACTGCATTACCATCATCAACTGAGCAGATGACCTTGAGGACTACACGGGTCCGCAAGAGAGGTCGCACTCTTCCGTGTCTGCTTACGTTATGCGTCGCTTAATATGATGACATGCTACATTATCATCGTGTTCACCTATTAGACTCCGAGTTAGGTCCAAACTAATGCTAAAACTTGAGTATTTAAATGGTTGTGGGGTACATATTACATATTGGGGCAGCAATCAGTACTATCTATCTACTATATGGTTAATCTCCGGTGTCTACTATGAGTTTTATGTTGGGTGCAAACAAACATTAAAGGAGCCATTATCTGTATTTTTAACTAAAGCTATTATCTGCCTGCTATCATTGGTTTTGGGTCTATCCACAGTTTGCTACCATCACTCTGGATTTGTGCATGCACTCCTTACATAATCTCACTATGTTTTATTCCTATGCATGCCAGTTATTGTACACAATGGAACTGATCATGTAGAGAAAAAGAGACGAGCCTTACGTGGCAATAAAATTTCATGCAGGCGTCGTTCCATGGTGGGCGCAAAGGCAGCCCCCCCTCCACCCATTTCGGATCGTAATCAAGAGGAAGATAATTGTTCTGAGGGGGATTTAGAAGGAGAAGACCACTCCTATTTACCCCATGAGATCTTCGCTATAACTTGGCATGCTGATGTTGGTAATATCATGCATATGGTGCCTTGCATTGCTTACTGTATACATTAAAGATGTCATCTGCTTAGTTTAGACATGCTTTGTGTCAATGCCATCTGTTTAGTTTCTTTATCGTATATGTGAATCATGCAATGCCATCTTGTCTAGCCAGGCATCATATATGTGAATTTTGCAATGCCACCCTGGTTAGCCAGTCATCTTATATGTGAATTATATCATGCCATCATTTTTTTATTATGTGTTAAATTTGTCAAAAAATTTAGTACATTCAATTACTCTTCCTGTGCATCAGCCATTCGACACGGTCATGGAAAAATCTGGAGTGGAAACAAGGTCTTCAGAGCAGACAATGCTATCTGACGAAGCGCATGTCTTGCTGGTTACCGATAGCTCCTCAGAGGAGGATTCAGAGACAGATGACCAGTCATATTTCCCCCCTGAGGTGCATGCCCTAACTTGGCAGGGTTATGTTACTCATATCGTGCGTATGGTATCTTGCATTGCTATGTCATTTGCTTAGTTTAGACATGCTTTGTGTGAATGCCACCTGTTTAGTGTCTAATTACCATATATGTGAATTATGCAATGCCATCTTGTTGCAAGACATTATATATGTGAATTATGCAATGTTATCTTGTTGCAAGGCATTATGTATGTGAATTATGCAATGCCATGTTGTTTAGGCAAGCGTCATATATGTGAATTATATCATGTCGTCCTTTTTTTGTATTTCTCATTGCTTTTGTCGACAATGTTTGTATATTCAACTGCTCTTCCTATGCATCAGCCATTTGAATTGGTGATGGAGAAATCTGGAGTGAAAACAAGGTCTTCAGAGCAGACAATGCTACCTGCTGAAGCAGATATCTTGCTGGTTACAGATAGCTCTTCAGAGGAGGATTCAGAGGCAGATGACCAGTCCTATTATCCCCCTGAGGTGTATGCTCAAACTTGGCAGGGTTATATTACTCATATAATGCATATGTTGTATTGCAATGCTTAGTTTTTACATCATATACACAATATTGAATGCCATCTCCTTAGTTGACACATCATATATGCAATTGCCCTCTGCTCACTTCCTTAGTATATAAATCATATATTTGAATTATGTCATGCCATGATGTTTACATAGACAACATGTATCTGAATTATGGCATGCCAACCCATTTTCTAAAGACATAATATAGTTATATCATCTCATCCTGTTTACATAGTCATCATATTTTAAATTATGTCATTCTATCTGTGAATTATATCATGCCATCATGTTTCCATCAATGGCATTTTTGTGATTTATGGCATGCCAAACACTTTAATAGACACATCGTATAGTTATATCATGTCATCCTGTTTACATAGTCATCATATTTTGAAGTATGTCATTCTATCATGTTTAGTTAGCCATCATACATGTGAAATTGTGTCATGCTATCCTGTTTAATTAGCCATCATATATGTGAAATTATGTCCTGCTATTCTGTTTGCTTAGACAACATAAATGTGAATTATTTCATGCCCTATTGTCTTCCCTACTATCCATTGCACCTGTCTATCTTACAATGTCTGTACATTCAATTACTTTTCTTGTTTATCAGCCATTTCAATTGGAGGGAGTGATGACAGTATCTGTTGGAGTAAAAACACGGTCTTCAGAAAAGATCGTGCTACCTGTCGATGCAGATAGTATCATGGTTGTACTTGCCCAAGAATCAGCCCCACCACACATAACCCACGCTCATGCAGATTGTACCCCTACCCAGTTGGATAGAGAACCAGCTACACCCCTTCTAACCCCAACCCCAGCAGATAGACACCTAGTTCCTGTTGACATAGCACCCTCTTCACCACAGAGCACCCAAACACGAGTAGTTAGTAAGGCAACTGCAGTGCCCAAATCACGAGGACCACCACTCCGAACCCGAAGTCAACGCTTAAAGCAGAAGAAGAATTGTTCTCAGGTCAGGTTCCGTAGCTATGGTTCATACTACTTTGCTCTTGCATCACTGTATTTACTGATACCAACCAATTTCAAATTTGAAGGATGCAATTGAAACTCCAATGGCGCAACAGGTATGTTTTAAACCTGTTTCTTCAATGTGTTTGGCTGTTTGCTGTTGTAAGTTGCTTTATGTTGATTTTAGTTGAATTTGAATAAATAGTTATGTTCTCATGCCATGCACATTACAAGTGTTGTTATTGCTGTGTAGTTTCCCACACTTATATTCTGTCTATGCTGCTTTGTCTTAAATAGATATGATTCGAACTGTATCTATCTTGATTTGGCAACATAAACTAGAATGATATAGACCATACAGTGACCATACTACATAGATATATGTTTGTTTCATGCTGTTATCCTGTCCACCTTACTACTGAACTGGTTTACCAAAATGAGTTTCATATACTACATTGTAAACCTGAGATGTGTTTGTTTGTTTCTCTTTTAGAACGCAGATAAAATATTGGAGAAGAGTACCCTGTTATGCAATGGTAAAGGAAGTAATGCAGATAAGGTTCAAGATAGTGAGACATCCCTGTTGGTCTCCAAGAAAGCTGATAAAAACTATATTGAAGACACTGAGACAACCCCAAAGTCCTGTCTTGATGTAGTGTTCGAGTTACTGGCTACCACTGCTGGCACCAGCTCTTCGAACTCGTTGCCTGAATCAGTTCGGCTTCTTGAGTCTCAACTTCAAGTTGAAAGACATCGATCAGATGTTATGCGACAGGAAGCCGAAGGACTGAGGAAGTCCCTGCAGAATTCAGATGCATACTTTCTGGTGCAACAGCAAGCACTGGAGGACTTAAGCGCCAAACAAGAGAAAGTTAATAAGCTTGCTAAGCATCTTGCCAGCATTATGGGTACCCAGGATATTGTTTCTTGAGCTCTTCTGAAGTGGTTTGAGTTCTGGACTTGTTTTGCTGCGGCGTTTATATGCTGATGTGTTCCCTATATTTGCACTGGTGGCAAACTTTGATGCCGAGTGGATGTAATATGTGTAATAGCCGTGATAGCCTAGTGTAAGTTGCTTGCTTATTTATTTCTTTGTTGTCTTGTTTATTTGTTTGCTTGTAGTCAGTGCAGTTCTTTTTCTGCGGTTTGCTAGTGGCTGCAATAACCTATTTTTTAAAACTAGGCCTCAATAACCATGGGCTCATATTTACTGTAGTGACACTGGACCTACCGGCCGTAGAAACAGTGGGCCTTCTACGGGCCGTATAAACAGTTGGCCTTCTACGGGCCGTATAAACAGTGGGCCTTCTACGGGCCGCAGAAACAATGGGCCTTCTACGGGCCGTATCATCAACGGGCCTTATACGGGCAGTATGATCGATTGGCCAAACATGGGCCAATAACAGGCCGCATAATGGCCGTAAACGGGCTAGAGTTGGAATCGTCCGTTCATGGGCCGACCATTACGGGCCATTGTTAATAGGCCGTATTTCATGACGCTATGAAATCGGCCCAACGTGTTAACGGACCACAAACGGGCCGATTGTAACCATGGGCTAAATTTGGCCCATAAGCAGAAAATGACATTAACGGGCCGTAAGTAAACGAATGCTAGAAATGAGCCCAAGAATAAATGGGCTCTGAGAAGGCCGAAAGATAACATGGGCTGGAAACGGCCCAACAGAATAACGGGCCCTTATTGGGTATAAAGTGATACACTGTTCATTACGGGCCAGTTTCACCATGGGCCGTTAATGGGTGTAAAGTAGTACACTGTTCATTACGGGCCAGTTTCACCACGGGCCGTTAATAGGCCAAGAGTTACATAGGGCCTCATATGGGGCGAAAGACGTCATGTGCCATACATGGGCCAGAAGTGAAAACGGGCTGGAATCATATTGGGTGGCCCAGATGACGCTATTGGGCCTAATTCAGATAGGGCGTAACGGGCCTTGGGTTAGCGGGCTGTAAATGGGCTATATGCGAACAGGCCGTTAATAGGCTTTACATGGGCCGGCCCACCACCTTTTGACCAAGTCAAACAGGCCGGCCTTTTCACATGAATGGGCCTCTGTTGGGCCGTGCCACGTGTCGATGTATCATAGGCGCCTTTTGTCCAATGAGTGGATGACATCTATCCCAACGGTGAGCCGACACGTGTTTCCTCCAGCCAATGATGATTTTACACGTGGAAAATCCCCATTGGTCGGGGTTGTTAACGGGTTATCGGATCCAAAACCCGACCCAATAGCTTAACGGTGTTCCGTTACGGTGGATGCCACGTGTCGGTCACCCTTGACGAAAGCACTTCTGTGACGCGCGATTTATCATCATGGAAGTGGACACTTCCATGATGATAATTTTGGTAATGTCATGGAACACTTCTACGACAGCACAAGTATGACTATCTTGATGCTGTCATAAATTTGTCATGGATGTACATGCATGACAAAAAACGCGACCTACTATGACAATCACGTATCATCATGGAAGTGTATTTTTTTGTAGTGCATGATGAGGCGGGAGTTGTTCATCCTCGGGGCTGAGGGTATGTACCAGTAGCTATATGTTTGATCTCTCTCTGTCTATCTCTATCTCTCTCTCTCACTCTCTCTTTCTCTCTCATCATCTTGACAGGGCACAATCTAGATGTACCATGAGCTTTGTTAATATAGTTGGATAATATGGTGTTCTTTCCTCTCTATATTTGTTGTGATGATTTGAGTCTTGCCCTTAGAGGTTTCAATGTTATTGAATTGAATATTTTGGATTTGAGATCACTTGATGTATGTCTTGCATGTGGGTACCCTTGGTGAAAATGGGGTATTCTATTGAGTCACTTGATGGTTTATTTTTGTAATCAACTTGCAGATTCCCGAGGTGACATTGGGGTAATCTAGGCACATAGGATGATACATGTTTTCACCCTAATTTCTCGGATAGAAACTTTGGGGTGATCTTTGAAGTTCTTTGTGTTCAATTGAATATTATGAATCTGAAATTGTTTGATGCATGATGAGTAATTAACTCAAAGATACTTGTAGTGACATTGGAGTATCTAGGTGACATTAGAGTTGATTGATGCTATCATATGGTGTTATTGTAGTACGATCTCTCGGGCTGTTTGTGGCACTTATAAGGATGGCTCAATAGGTTGATCGGAATGATAACTTTGAGGTGGTTTGCTACCTACAACAATTTCATCTTATGTTCTCCGCTATTGATAGGACCTTTGGAGTGATTCTTTGTGACACATTGAGGGATTGTTATATGATTCAGTTATGTTAGCACTATTGAAAGATTGCACTAGTGAAAGTATGAACCTGTAGCGACCCGGCCCAAATGGATCATTGCCTCTGTGCTTACTTTGTTATCCCTGGATCAAATGCTAGCACACATAGTACATCGGTGAAATAACATAATGTCACATGTTAAAAAGATAACGTAGATCTAGATTATGCCTCGTAACATAGCGGAAAAATTCACATTGGTGTGGAGTCCCATCAACGCCAACAACAAGTTGAGTGTAGACCGTAACCCTACAACGTAACTCTTACTGGTCGTAAAAAATCATGCAACATGATAAGTTCTGTGTAGGTCAATACAGTGAATGTACTGGCAAGATGACAGATAAAGACAGATGAAAAACAACTCTATCACTATATGCCATATGGATGTGGTGGCCCTAAGTTTTAATTTCGCATAAGGGGAATCAAATTAATTACTAAAAGTTAATGTCATTAATGAGATGGTCCCGCCAACCAAATTCTCATAACCCAAAGTTATAATTAAACCCAATAATCAATTTATAATGTGATGTTAAGAGTTCCATGATATATATAGTTCCAGAGGCTCAAGTTGTCCATAACAGGGGACATGGCTAATCGATTAGGTTAATACTTGATACGTCTCCAGCGTATCTATAATTTTTGATTGTTCCATGCTATTATATTATCTGTTTTGGATGTTTAATGGGCTTTATTATGCACTTTTATATTATTTTTGGAACTAACCTATTAACCGGAGGCCCAGTGCAAATTGTTGTTTTTGCCTATTTCAGTGTTTCACAGAAAAGGAATATCAAACGGAGTCCAAAGGGAATGAAACCTTCGGGAGAATCGTTTTTGGAACAAACACAATCCAGGAGACTTGGAGTGGACGTCAAGGAAGCAATGAGGCGACCATGGGGTAGGAGGGCGCGCCCAGGGGGTAGGCGCGCCCCCACCCTCGTGGGCCCCTTGTGGCTCCACCGACCTACTTATTTTGCCTATATATACTCATATACATCGAAAACATCCAGGAGCACCACAAAACCCTATTTCCACCACCGCAACCTTCTTTACCCGTGAGCTCCCATCTTGGGGCTTCTGGCACTCCGCCGGAGGGGGGGGGGGTCGATCACGGAGGGCTTCTACATCAACACCAAAGCCTCTCCGATGATGTGTGAGTAGTTTACCACAGACCTTCGGGTCCATAGTTATTAGCTAGATGGCTTCTTCTCTCTCTTTGATTCTCAATACAAAGTTCTCCTCGATCTTCTTGGAGATCTATTCGATGTAATACTTTTTTTGATGTGTTTGTCGAGATCCGATGAATTGTGGGTTTATGATCAAGATTATCTATGAACAATATTTGATTCTTCTCTGAATTCTTATATGTATGATTTGACATCTTTGCAAGTCTCTTCGAATTATCAGTTTGGTTTGGCCTACTAGATTGATCTTTCTTGCAATAGGAGAAGTGCTTAGCTTTGGGTTCAATCTTGCGGTGTCCTTTCCCAATGACAGCAGGGGCAGCAAGGCACGTATTGTATTGTTGCCATCAAGGATAAAAAGATGGGGTTTATATCATATTGCTTGAGTTTATCCCTCTACATCATGTCATCTTGCTTAATGTGTTACTCTGTTCTTA